>NW_026886296.1:0-77080 GCF_032173495.1 Musca vetustissima
TCCTGATGGGTACCAAATCATATAAATTATCAATTTGGTATTATTATATTTTTCAATGTAGGTGGAGTTATCAGAAAGAAGTGTACAGATTGTTGTTATCCCAGAAAATCATATCTATAGTGTAAATAAAATACACCGTTATCACAATCGTAATCCTAATATATTTACCCTATTGTTATTGCTGTTTGGCTATCCCAATATATAGCGACGGTTTACAACTCATTTTCAAATCGTTCACGGTTATCACAAAATATGTGGGTGATTTAAACACTGCATAGACAATGAGGATGCATTTCAAGAGATTTTTATTTTAGATGTTATTTTGTGCATTCGATTTGAAATGATGTTGTTTACATTCACTGTTCATTCTGCAGTGCTTTATGTGATGCAGTATCACAATGAACGTCATCATTATCATTGTGTCAATGATTTGATAACAAATAATTTAATTACAGCTAATGACATGGCCAAACATACTGAAATAAAAATTGGGTATTAGTGGTGGCTTTTGTTATAAAATTTCAATCAATTTTGTGGATAGATAAACTAATATTGGTGAACTAAAGCGAGAGAGTGGCTAATATATGTATGTGAACAGCAGTTATTATGGGGTAATCGAAATCTTGGTTGAGAGGGATTACATATGGGAATAGATTCAATCTTAGACTAAGTATTTGATAAATTTGTGTTGACAATAAAGTAAAATTTTTATATCATAATTTTAATATGCACATCATCACAGTTCAACGGAAATGAGGGTTTTATATCCTTTACTAATATATTTAAAAAAGTTAAATGTTAAATATTACCTTACTCATAATTTAAAACATTTCAATTATCCTAATATAAAATGCCTTCCTTTTTAAAGCCTCTTTACTTAATTCAGTTGTGCGTTGTCATGGTTTATTAATGTGCTAACGTATTTAGATTTATGTTTTTACCATAATTTATTATATTTGCACAAATAAATCGGAGAAAAAACCTTTTTAAATAAAAATGTCAAGTAGCGGACAGGTGTTTATTGCGTATATGTTATGACTTTTCAACAGAGATTAAACCACTGAAAATAATTTATGGGTTTTAACACGTATGAAATTATGACGGATATAAATTTTAATTTTATAATGAAGATATAATGCATTAATGACAACACAAATAAATCCAACTCTGACAAAGGTTTGGAGAGAAATAAATATTTGCTAACATAGCTCAATTTTGAAACTAAAATTTTTGCTTCACATTAACTTCTTTTACGCTAAATATTAAAAATATCGAAAGTGGGTATTATCATTATATGTGGGCTAGACCCAACTGTGGTGTTCATAAAAAACATGATATTTGGTTGTATTAGTTTAGGATGTTTTAGCCATTTACATATATCATAAATAATAGATAAGCAGTCCTAAAATCTATTGGTTCACGTTGCTGAAGACGAATATCTAATAAAGGATATCTCCATACACATGCGCTCAGCGGGTGAGTAAATAGAGATCACTTCAATGTGGTTTTATAAGTGTGTGAGCTGATAATGAACTAATAGCAGCCCACCCACAGCCCACTCGAACCTCACCTTTAAGTTTTTTATCTCAATATCCTCTGCAGCTAGAAAGATTCAAACAAAGTCTTAGAAGCAAACCCAAAACGTGGAATAAATAAGATAACAATTTTAATATAAAAAGCGGGACTTGCCCATAAAAGGGGACCAAATACGACCACAATAAACCAAATTACAAAGATTTTTTTTTTTTTAAAACACGATCAAGAACTCCAAAATCCCGTAATATGGAAGTTATTCTTATATGGGTGCTACCCCAAAAAATTGACCTAAATTTATAATTTTTAGTGCAGAGATTTGGAAAACCATTAGAATTGCAGCCAATTTGCGAATATTTGGGGTGCCGTTATACGAGGACTACAATCGACTCCGCTTTACTGAAAATAAAGAAAATCAACATGCCCATTTCAGATATCTGATATTTTCTGTTAAGCGGAGATCTTATAACTGAAAATAATTTCAGTTATCGGAACATAAAATGAGTGAAATTTTTTATTAATCCAATACCTATACTACAAATTCAGAAAACAAACATATGCACTTTTTATGAGTTAAACAAATTTTATTTGTAAAGTGATCATAACATAAATAATTAAATAATTGACATTTTGTCGTATAATGAATTAAAACTAATTTGATAAATAAATAAAAGAGACTTCAGTGTTTTCATTAAAAGTAAAAAATAGGAACAAGTTGCGTTTATGGGCTAGATCTCGTCCTCCTGGTCACGAAATATATAACTTTTATGGGGGAAGTCCATACTTCCCGAGATATGGGCATTATATGTTCTCCTATGGACAAATGAAAATATCGGCTACGCGATCCCAATTCCTTTCTAAAATCATTTTTTCCAAATAGTCGGCCTTCGGCCGGGGATTTAAGAATTTTTCCTAAAGACAGTTCCAAATTTCGGTTACGCGATCCCAATTCCTTTTTAAAAATATATTTCCTTTTAAAAATATATTTTTTTGTATTTTCTTCTGTCTTCTACGGGGACAATAAAACATTTATTGGTTCCCCGTTCAACACCGCCAAAAACCCAATGTCCTTCAACATAATGACCTATGTTATATTTCCGCTTTCCGACCTTGGACTCGTCTAGTTCGACTACTTTTCCTGGGCCGCCGATCTCAATCTGGACCTGGAATGAACTGTAGACGACAACTTCCCGACAGAAGTTGTCCCAGTCCACTCCAGTCCGCTTATTGATTTTGGTTTCTTTGATGCTGTCGATTAAAGGGCCTACCCTGTTAATCCATGTAAAACAGAAAACAATGATTTGGCATATGTACAGGAGCGATCTATCAAAGAACGTTCCCTTTCGTAAGGAACACTTGTAGCTGCACCTGCCAGGTCGACGGCCCCGGAAACTTTTCTGAAACCTAAAAGAAAAAAATGTACAATAAAAACTCCTGAAAAAATAACACATGGTCTTAATTCAAAATTATAGGAAACCAAACCCCACTCCTGCAATTTCATTAAAGTTGAAATTGTTAAAGGGCCCTTGGGCTTGAAATTAAAAATTTCGTAAAATTCTAAATACTGTTTTCTATGAAATGACGCGGTTTTGTAACAGTAGCACTCTTTTAATATAAAATGGCGCAAATCATAACGGTACACTAATGTCAAATAATAATTTGAATTATTCTTTATTCAAATTCGTAAAGAACAAGTGAAAAAGGCGTTAAGTTCGGCCGGGCCGAACTTTGGATACCCTCCACCATATGTATACTAATAGTTACTTGAAATGAACATGTGGGGAACATACCAACACGTATACCTATACAAACAATTATTGTTATAAACAATAATGTATACCAAATACAAATGTAACCATTTTTTAATGGAGATTTCTCCTAAAATCGGAAAACCCTAAAATGAGGACCGATTTTGTCGATATGAGACCATCACCGACGTACACATGATTATATTTCGGGGGTGGCTGGAAGCTGCTGGTTTAATATGAATATTGTCATTGCAGAAAAAAATTATCTGTGTAGGTTTCCGGAGGCTATTACATCGTGTAGGGAATATCTTACAGTTGAGGTTTGAGGTTCTATGCAAAATTACGGACTTATATACATAACTCTATTTCTAACCATACATTTTGGCATCAAAATACCTTCCTTCACGCTAAATATTAACAATTCCGAAAACGGGTAGGTATCACAATATGGGGGATAGGCGTAACTGGGGTCCGATATATTATATATAATTCTCGAACCTAGGCGTTCTAGTGTTTTACCTCAATATCCCCCGAAGGTAAAATGATTAAAACAGATGGCTAAATCGTCATAGAATTCCATATTTCAGGTACATACTGTATACACTACTATGGCGATAAGCCCAAAACGCGGAAAAAATCACATAAATATTCTAATATAAAAAAGGGGGCTCTATGGGGACTACCCCAAAAAAGGGACGTATATTAACAATTGTTGGTAAGGAGATTCGTTACCGTAGGCGACCTCAAAATTCCAAATTACAGCGAATTCGGTTGAAAAACGCGCTCAAGAACCCCAAAATACCGAAATTTGGGGGGTACACTTATATTTGGGGGGAAAAAATGGACCTGTATTCATAATTTTGTGTGAAGAGTTTTGGTACCTATTAAGAACTCAAAATACTAAATAACAGCCAATTCGGTACAAAAATATGATATAAACCCACAAAATACTGCAAATTGGAGGATACCGTTATATGGGGGCTACCAGAAAAAGTGGTCCTATATTTTTCGGTTGAAAAACGTGCTCAAGAACCCCAAAATACCGAAAATTGGGGGGTACCCTTATATGGGAGCTATGCCTAAACGTAGACCGATATATCCCATCTTCGACATGACCTGCCCACAGACAAAAGACAACCCTATGCAAAATTTCAGCACCCTATCTCAATTAGTTCAGAAGATAGCGTGATTACAACAGACGGACGGACCGACGGACATTGTTAGATCGTCTTAGAATTTTACCCTGATCAAGAATATATAAACTTTATAGGGTCGGAAACGAATTTTTCGATGTGTTACAAACGGAATGACAAATTAATATACCCTCCATATTATGGTGTAGGGTATACAAACTCAAACTAAAATCTAGCAAAGTATGCATTACATGGGTTGTAGTCTAAGATTGCTATCAACAATAAAACTTGGTAGCACCTAAAAACTACAATAATTTACAACTACGCATAAAATGCAACTAGTAAAAACAAAACATAAAATCAGTGAACATGTTTAATTTTAGTAGTACAAAATGAAAAAAATTCGCTGTTGCTAACAAAAATTTACTGTGAAAAAATTCAATTGGGGGGCGTGACCCCGGGCCACCCCCTGCGTACGTCCCTGGTACTAAGGCTTATATACTCTACAAACTATCATCTATCAAACTTTCCCAACAGGGTTCATTTTCATCTGCATTAATTAGGTGTTCGATATCGATATCAAATTCTTCATCCACAATTTCAACGTCCTTACTTGTATATTGATTTATAGAAAACCTTGCTTTTTTGAAGCAATTTAAAATAAATTCTGTCGTAACGTTGTTCCAGGACAATTATATCATATGTAATGCTTCCAATAAATCAAATTTCGTTGAAAAATCTTCTGGAGGCAACCCACATTCTAAATATAAAATTTGTTACCAAACGACGTCTGTAATGCGATTTGTATGATCTTATTATACCCTAAGATATGTTGTATTTGGTGGCAAAAATTTTAATTTTATATGGCTTAAAATAACGTCATCCATTATTTGGTGACATGATGCGTTGTCAACAAAAAGAAAAAATGTTTTATCATTTTTTTAAACTGCATGTCCAGGTCTTTTAATATTTCGGTTCATAACATTTTTGCTTTTGAATTAGAATAATAATTTACTGGAATTGAGTTATTTCTAAAACATCTTCGGCTTTTAGATTTTCCCACACAATAAATTTATTTATCATTTGCTGTTGAATTTGTTATGAACAACACCGTGACTCTACCTTTTGACATTTTTTGTCCACTTTTTGGCTTTTACTATATTAGCAGAACCTTTTTCTCCATGAATGTTTTTAAATTGAATATTCTCGCGCTTCTTCCACCGCTCTAGCCAATTAATCGATGGTGTAAAGTCGACATTGAGTTTATTTTCAAAATCTTTAGCTTTTTCCAATA
Organism: Musca vetustissima; assembly: GCF_032173495.1. Lineage (NCBI taxonomy): Eukaryota > Metazoa > Arthropoda > Insecta > Diptera > Muscidae > Musca > Musca vetustissima. Next base: position 5,709 of record NW_026886296.1, read on the forward strand.
ATAATGACCCAGTTATTGTAACTTGTTTAGATCGCATATCTTTAAACCAAATTAGTAACGCATCTTCAACGGTTTTATTCGCTCCTGGCCTCTGCCTTTTCATCAGTACATTTTTGTTCTTATGCACTACATTGGCAATTTTCTGTTTATTTTTACTGATGTTGCTGCACTACACTTAAAATGTTCACAAATTTCTTTTCTAGGAACTCCCGATTTTACTCTTTCAATAATTTCTAATTTGTCTTGAAAAGATAAACAGTTATATTTGCTGGACATTTCTGTTAAATATGTAAATATTTATTTATTATAATTGTTTCCTTGTTGTTTTCACCTAACTAAGTAAACAGATATCAACTGATCTCACAAGCTATCGATAGGTTTTATCGATATCAAGTATTACACTTTACGTAATTTTGTTCTTATGTAATTGTACTGGTTTGAACTAGATGTCATAATCGAGCTATTGACAAATAGATGGCAGTGCTTTTTTTAGTATAGCGGAGTAATTTCAATGGAAAAAGCAACTTTTGACTTCTACAATAGTTTCAGTAATCCGATGTTTTCAGTTAAGCGGAGTTTCAGTTATGCGATGTAAATATTGAGAGATTAACCCAAAAATGTAATGGTGCAGGAACAGAGTTTCAGCTATCCGATATTTGTCAAAAAAGCGAATTACAGTAAAGCGGAGTCGACTTTATCAGAAAAAGTGGACCTATATTTATAATTTTTAGTGCGAGCTGTTAAAATTTTAAGTAAATGGTTCACCTAGCAGCCTACATCTTTATACCTTTTTCATATACACGAGTTAAAATTGAGGACAGCGCACTGTGCTGCAGCATACCAAATGGTATATGACACGGTTGTTCAATTAGGTCCAGACATACATACATATTTAATTTTACTCGGTTTCATACACAAAACAATCCAATTTTCCATTTTTTTTTTGTTACGTCCATTCTATCGACAGGTTAATGATTATATTCGATCTAAATTATTAGATAAGAAATCAGAGACGAACGCAGGGGGGCGGCCCGGGGGGCCGAATTTTCAGTATTTTAGTTGAAGTTTCCATTGCGGTGAAATTAAATTATCTTACTTTGATAAAATAATGAAAAGTGTATGGTCGTATGTAGATAGACAGATGGTTATACGATTGGTTGGATTAATCAATCCATTATACAAATGATACTTTTATGTAGGGGCCATCTATGTTCGGTATTAAAATACACAAACAACCATTATTTTCCTCTTCGAGTGCTAGACAAAATATTAAATTGAAGTAAACCAACATTTTTACACGTACATTTTTGTTATTTAGAACAAACAAAATTTTATTATTTAACGGATTTCCTGTATGTACAAAATTTACAACACTAATCCTACTTCTATTATGTTATGCATGAATGGACAACATAAAATGTATATTTTTTGAATAAACAAAACTTATATATGCAAAACTACAATTGTGTTTTCGAGAAAAGTTTGCTGCTCCATTTCGAATATATAGCATAGATTTTGTGGTTATAGCCTCAACTGCTGCACTGTTAGCACACAACATGGTGACAGATTCTATTGTCAATAAATGTCTGTAAATGTTAAATTCAAATACGAAAAACAAATAGCATTTTAATCTTCAATATACAATAGAAATAATCCAAATAATAATAATAATAGAAAAACAACTAACAATTTAGGCCATCATGTGAAATGTGTGAACAATAGAAGTTAATGCAAATAAACTCTAGAAAATTGTTTATAAATCATATGGATTTTTTTTGTATTATATGTACATTTATAAACTCTTATTAAAGCGAATAATAGATATGGAGATACAATGACATACGAATTTAAATTGTGCAATTAGATGGAAATAATTTGCCAATGGTTATTGAATATATTTAAATTATTCACCTATTTTCATATTATCAATAAAGAATATTGGAATTTTTTCTTTAAAAATAATTCCTCACATTTATTACAAATTGTAATATGTCAATAAAAACTAAATAAATAATAAATACGAATATTTTTTTTCTATTTCAATAAATGACTTTGTTGGCAAATATTCCTCTTCAAATTTCTTTCTTTTTTTTTTGAACAATAAATTTTTAAAAGGCTTAAAATATATTGACGTTGCTTGTCATATGCCAACCTGTTTGCATAAGATGCAAATTGGTTTTGTAATAATGCCAGTTTCATTTTAGACATGGAATGACACCTTTCATCTACAAACAGACCTTTGAGTTTTTGTGGTTATATTTTTAATTTTTTCTGAAAGTTTTTTCTTTGTTATTGTAATTGTACAGTTTTTTTACATTTGTATATCTTTGTAAATATTATATATGGGAAATTACAAAAATCTTTTAAATTCCTTGAAATTGAGGTTTGCAAGGTTATAACTCGCGAAATATGAACATATTGCATATAATTTAAATTCATTTCTATAAAATGAAGTGTTCTTGTAAAAATCTTAAAATATTGGTAATAAATAATAAGTTGCGTGAAAGCTGTGATGGTGGTAGTGTAAAAAAATGGGTGAAAATGTGTTGAAGCCAACGAGTTTTTTTGTGTCCCTTCCTGATTTGTGGCTAAACTACACAACGCACGCACATGTGATCAGTGACTAAGTTGCAGAATACCCCATGGACAATATGATTCTAATGTATGATTTTTCGATATAATCGATGGATCCACCCAAAATGGATGCTGACATTTTGAAGTTTTTTGAATTTGTCTTATAATTAGGATGCGCATCCAGATAATGAGCTAAACTGATTATAGGATTGTAGAACTCGTGATTTTGCTTCGTTTAGTGTATATCTCATGAATGTGCTCACCGTAGCTTTTTTGCAATTCGGATCCAAAAATATATAAAAAACATATATTTTGAGTCTAAAATTAAGAAAGTCCATTCAAATTCCGTGGAACCCCGCGTGATTTTAGTTTTTTTACGTGCCATCCATGTTCAATTCCGCCCAATAAAACGGCGGATATAGGTACCTTGAGTGTGGGAAAAACTTAAAAAACTTAAAAAGATTATAGGATTGTAGAACTCGTGATTTTGCTTCGTTTAGTGTATATCTCATGAATGTGCTCACCGTAGCTTTTTTGCAATTCGGATCCAAAAATATATAAAAAACATATATTTTGAGTCTTAAATTAAGAAAGTCCATTCAAATTCCGTGGAACCCCGCGTGATTTTAGTTTTTTTACGTGCCATCCATGTTCAATTCCGCCCAATAAAACGGCGGATATAGGTACCTTGAGTGTGGGAAAAACTTAAAAAATTTATTTTGACAGATTCGCGTATATAACCGCGTTTTTCTTCGAATTGATTTCACATACATGTTACATGTTAAAGGCAGGTCAAAAATATATCGATACGCGAATAATATGCGTATTTTATCCAAAATCGATTGTGGAGGTGTCCTTTTGTGTATTTTCATAGGAGATTACTGAAATCTGATGCGCATAAAAATCATGTGCACGTTGCGTGATTTATAGTCATTTTTAGGGTTTTTGCATAGAAAAGTGCATCGAGCGGCACACTTTGGCCGCTTAATGAAACCTCGAAAAATGCATAATTATTGGAAGAGATTTATTCGGTTTATATGAAAACCGCATGCGCATCAACTGATGTCAACAAATACGCGAACTGTATGCATTTTAATGTTGATCATTTTCATATACTGTAACTGCAATATATTTGGTCATTTTTAAAGTCAAAACTCTTAACAGAGGAATCTACCGATATTTAACAATCGTCTAAAAGAATTTGTAGAAGAAATCGTCACTATTGTAGAAGATTTAGACTAAATCGTATTATCTTAACCATACCAAAAAATCAAAAATTAAAAAAAAAAAACATGTTGTGGCAATTCAAAAATTAATTTATTTTATTTTCAGATATTTTCATGCTTCTATTTGTTTTTTCGCGGCTATTAAACCGCATTTCAATGTGATTGGACTAGTATGCAAAGAAAGCAAATATGTTCAACCATTTGTGAAGAAATTCGCGAATTAAAACAAATAGGAATTCAATTAATTTATATTTGAAATGCAATATTTAAAACCGCTATAACTTTTGTGCGCAGCATCCGAAATTGTGAACGCGAACAGATTTTGAATTAGCATATTTTCCTTAACCTATGTATCAAAAATCATGAATGCAAAAAAAAAATTTTTTTATGGAATTTTAAAGGAATTTTGTAATTTCCCATATCGGGGTATGGGTTTTTTATTTAGTTCAAATATCTATGTAGATCACAGATTTAGTTTCACCCGATTCTATTTTAATGGTCCTCTAAAGATTATATGTCTGTTCTAACTACAGGATATTGTATATATTAGCATGTCTTGTATGTATCCAAAGTGCCGAAGGGTATCATATAGTCGGGCCCGTCCGAAATTTGATATTTCCTTACTTTTTTTGTTTTTTTTTTTCTGTTAAATAAAATGACATGACTATGTTTCAACAGATGTATGTGTTACATATCCATGTTCAGTTCTAGATAACACATTTGTCTTATTTACTGAGAACAACATAGAAACAAATAGAAAAGTAACATACCAGCAAAGTTTTACAACCGCACTTGTACTTGTCCGAGTATGTATGCATGTTGTCACATTATCATGTTGTTGAATTTTATTTGTAAATGTTACCAATTAAAATATATATTAAAAAAATTGCTAAAATATGCATATTTATACCTGAATGTAGAAATAATAAAAAATAGTATATATTGTCATATCTAAATGTCAATATAATACTCACGAGATAGGCGAGTTACCTTAAAACTATTGGAGCAATGTTTATACTTTGGGAAAATAAGAAGGGAACACCATGATTGAACACCTGCACATGAATTTTTTTAAAACAATGCCTCGTTAACCACGAAGTGAGGCACCAGCGAAATTCTCATGTAGTTTATGCCGTTGGTCAGCTAAGTACTTCGCTTTGTTACAAGAGACATTTGGGTATGAAAGGTTTTTTGTATAGAAGCAATAGCTTCTGGGGAGGATATCCCAACAAAAAACGAAGGGAACTGATGAGGATCAGTGGCGTGATCCGAAACTATAGTCTTCCCTGCCCTACCCCTCCGCAAACAATGTCATACATTCCCCACTAATAAATAGTTGTTTTCTATATAAACAACAAACTGGGATTCAGCCTTACTATTTTGCAAAAACAAAATACAAATGGTATCCCAAATAGACCGCCAACACTACTGAAAGAATTCCTTTGAATAGAACCATCTAAACCCAAAACATGTCACCCTAACCTCTTTGTCTTTAAAATCACAAATTGTAAACCACTCTAATATATCGCATACATTTAGGAGAATATTTATCGGCTATTTCATTTATCTCAAATATATTCATACAGCAGCTAGCCACACATGTGTCAATATGAAATATTGCAAAAATGAATATTCGTTTTCTATTTCGAACACAACTAACAAATGAAAAATAATAAGTTTTATTTTTAAATATATAGGAGAAATGGTATCAGTAAATTCCCATGGAGATGCAAATTGTATAAAAAATAAAAACACAAAAATAAAACAGAACAGGTGATGGTTTTCATTGATAACATATGTGCATTTTTCTGGATGATTTAATTGAAGTATGGGATATAGTGTCGTATTGTATTTCTATAAACAATATGTTGCAAATTCATATTTTATGGAAATATGCTAGTGCTATTTTTGGCAATAAATAAAACATTTATTGGTAGTATGTTAACCCCCGAAAGTATGCAGCACTTTATACATTTCAAATAAACAAATAATTCTTTCTAAAAATAAACTCCCACATGTATGCTATAAAAATGTAGTTTATATTACGAAATATTTAATGTACGAAAAATGTTTTTCTTTCAACAATGGCGGTTATTTTTAATTTCCTATGACTTTTGAAACTTTTATTATTTGATATTTTACAAGTAGTAAAAATTAAATAATACGAGCTTCATCAAGTAATTGTCATTATTATAAGTCACTACAAATATGGTGAAATTATTGTAATGACAGTAAAGTACGTAATTTTCCACGCTTTATCAACAACAAATTTTGACTTGTAAACCCCCAAATATTTAGAGAAGTCTTTCCATTCTACTCCTTTGACTGCTTGATGAGGTTTATGGTCCGGCGGGATCTTTAGGCCTTCCCTCCACCATTAGGTGGAGTGTATATTAAATTTGCCATTCTGATTGCAGCACATCAAAATATTCACTGGAGAACTCACAAAGTATATATTACTTATCAGAAAACCAGTGAGCGGAGCAGTATAATCGGACGGGGCCGACCATATGATACCCTACACAACTACGACGAAAATCTAACTTTCTGCGATCCTATATTCTGAGCCTCGGTAATATTTCGCGATATTTGCACTCTTTTGACCGACTAGAGGTCAACAAATGTTACTAACATTCAGTACAGTACTTCTAATTACGTGTCCAGATTCCCTTCACAGTGGGTTGCGTTGTGATGTTCGACCCGATCGACCCGAAAAAACACATAAAATTAAGTTTTCGGTCCAATTCATCCCAATATTATTATCTGATCATCACCGAAAATTAAAGACGTTGTCCTTGACCATAACTGGATCCTAATGGAAAATTTCAAAGCCATCAGCACTATATTTCGCCATCTAGTGTGGTAAGGGGTTACTAAATAATATATGAATACGTAAGTACCTGTAAATATTTAAGTGTAACTTCCACATCCGAGTACATACGACAATAAAATTGGTATCAATTTAAAGGTCAACCACACCTCATAAATATACTATCAATATCTCGGCTTCATGTCCTTCAGGAGTAAATATATACGCCATGGAATGCGAATTTGGTCATTTTCACACAAAAGTCAGGGTCTATTTGACCCGCTAAATATTGACTGATATTTATCAAAACAGGTACGCTTATACTTTGGCCGGATCCTCTTCTCCATGTAAAAATTCGCGATGTTCGGGCCATAATTGCGGCCGCTGGAGCGACCAGAAAATCAGACAAAAATAAAGTTTTTGGTCCATTTCATCCCATAAATATTAAGTGATCTTTACCAAAAACAATAGGGGTCTTCATTGGCCAGAACCCATCCTACATGCAAAATTTCGTGAAGATTGGTCCATAAATGTGGCGTGTATCGTGTTTACAAAATATAATGGACAGACGGACGGACGGACACACATGTCTAGATCGACTCAGCTAGTCGAGATATGACGATCGGTATACGTAAACGTGGGTCTAGGACCAATATTTCGCGGCGTTACAAACTCTTGGGGCTGCAGAAAGCTATAATACCCTGACAACATAGTTGTGTAGGGTATACACATTCTTTGTCGATTTATACGTTTCCTTCGTATTTTATGTTGGAAATCACGGTGGAGATCGCAATATTCGAGATAGAGCTTTGACATTTTACATTGGCATTGTTATTACTTCTAGGATGGTTGGTATTGCAAATGTGCTAACCCAAAATATTCAGTATTATGGGAGTTATGGCACTTTTTAACCAAATTGGCTGTAATTTGCTACATATGGTTCTCATTGGGTACCAAATACTCCTAATATCCCTTCAACAAACTTTGGTACACTTTGTAACAGTCAAAATGGAAACGAGATAGATCTATGGTTCCTTTTGAGAATATGGATAAAATCACTTTCTGAGTTGATTTATGCATGTCCGCCTGTCCGTCCGTCTGTCCTTTGTATTCATGTGAACAAATTACAGTTCACAATGATGAGCCCAAGGACGAACTCTATTGAAATTGGAGAAAATAGTTTCAGATTTAGACATCGCTCTCATATAGTTTCGATTGATTTTATGTAAATGGTGCACCAAACTCCCAAAGTTTGCCCGATTGAGGCAAATATTTGCACAGCTTACTAAATTAAATCCAATTTGATGTGTATGAAGTTTTGTTGAAATCTGTTCAGATGTATGTATACCTCCCATATATAGTTTAATCCAATTTGATTTATATGGTGCACCAAACTCCCAAATATTGGTCTGATTGAAAACAAATTTTGCACAGCGCACAGAATTAGGTTCAGATAGATGTATGTGAAATTTTGTTTGAAATCGGTTCAGATATAGCTTCGTCTGATTTTATATAAAGGGTGCACCAAACTACCACTATTTTTTCCGATTGAGACAAAATTGAATTGAGTTAAGTGTGATGTGTATGAGGTTTTTTAAAAAGCGGTTCAGATTTAAATAGCCTACGTTTGTTCCATATACATGCTATTTGGCAGCGGATATGGAATTATGTCTAGAACGTTTTGTGTTACGGTTTGTTGAATTCGGTTTATATTTAGATATATATTGTATTAAGAGCATCTCTTGTATATACCCAAAGTTGTGTAGTCGGTCCCGTCCTGTACTTGTTTTTAGTATTAAAATTTTTAGCCAAGTCAGAACCCAAAGTACCACATTACATCTGATTGGTGAGTACCGTTATTTGAAGGCTATCCTAAAAAGTGTACGGATAGAATGAATGTATGTGCAGAAATTGAAAACTCTTGCGAGTTTTAATGTGATTTCAACAGACGATGGAGCGGACAGACACGGCTGAATTGACATAGAATTGTTTTCTGATCAATAATATTCTTTATGAGGCTCGAGTTGTTGAAAAGCAGAATTTTAAATTATTTTTTCAATTTCAATTTAGTTTTTCGTGAATGTGAACCTAGCCACAAGGCCAAGATCGGTTCCAGAACCACTATACATCTACTTCTACTTATTGGAGAAAGTTCGTGAGAGGATCATATACCGATGATGTAGTCTTGTTAGTCAACGGAGAATTTTTGCTGACTATTTCTAATATGAAGCAGGTGGCTTAATTAACTCTGTCTTACTGGGTCTTGGAGTAAATCCCACGAAGACAGAAATAGCACTCTTAACTAGGAAGCTAAGACCCCAAACTTCCGTCTGCCAACTCTGAGTGGAGTGATCATAAACCTTTGCTTAGAATCAAAATAACAAAGTACAGTCCTTGACCTCAGGCTGACGTGGAAAATGAATGTTGATTAACGTACTAAGAAAGGACTCTATAGGTAATAGTTAAGGACTAAACCCCGTGATCATTCATTGGTTGTATGTAATGGTTGTATTACCCATACCCATAATTACATATGGTTACCTTGTATTGGCCAAATTGAGTAGCGTATAGCGATCAGCGTCGATCCTGACTACCGGATCACTAAGAAGTACACAACAATCGGCCTTGAATATAATCTTGAATCACCAATCACTGGATATTTCGGTTAATTTCCAGGATGCAATGTGTGCCCTGAGACTCCGGGAAACGATGTCGCTGCACTTTGGGTAGGCAAGTATCCTTGACACAATTGCAGATTATGACTTTTTAGGTAGGAGCTCTGACATCAGTAAATATGCTCCCTCCCATAATAAATTTTATCAAATTAGAGTAGATTTTCCTAACCGAGAATCCTCGGTAAGTGGTTTCTTACCTCTGGCCGTCTGCATATGTATTCAGACGGGTCGAAAATGGAGGAAGGCACTGGTACAGGTCGTTATTGCAAGGAATTAGATAGTCAAAACACTTATTGCTGATAATGTAGGGCCGGTGACTATATATGTCGATAGTCTGGCACTTACGTCGTGTACTATAAATTCAACAGAAAGTTAATTTATATTTGGGTTCCGGGACATAGCAACATAGATGGGAATTAGATAGACAAACACAATTGTAAACAAAATTGTAATTTACCTACAAGAATAATCAAGCCCAACCATTACTCTGCCCTCCTCTCCGAACCATATCGATTGTAACATATTCAAGTGCACTTGACAAAATCAAATTGTACCTGTCACGGAAATATGACACATTTTTATTATGGTTTCTATATTGTTTTGTTTTGTAGTTTTTCTTTCTTCATTTCCCTCATGCCAACCTATATCAACACCATTCCAACTAGGAATCAATTTCTTTTTTTTTATTATTTTTGTACATCACCACACCCTTTCAAAGCTCTTCTTTTCTGAAAGTGAAAATGCGATTGTATTCCTCGAATGGTAATGGACGATGGAAGAATAAAGTAAAAATGGAAGTGAACAGTTTGTCCCCATATACGGAATCGTATGTATCTCAGTACTGTTCCACTTTTTTGCTATTGTTGTCACTTAATAGTCACAGTTATAAATAAATAGTCAGTGAAAGAGGGCCACAGAGAGAAAGGGCGAGAGAGCACAAAATAAATTGTAAAAAATCAACATACCAAATGGTTGAATCCTAAGTTGTAGATTGGTAGGGTAATTTCTATTGCCTAGATGTAGGCAAATGGGGGACTGTTTGTGTCCACATGAAATGCACTCAACAGGATTGCATACTATTACATTTGGATGATTTTTTTCCGTGCTGTATGTTGTTACAGGCACTGCTCTTTGGAAAAGGTGTGAACGTAATTTCATGGAATTTTAATTAAATTGAAACGAAACTGCAGAGTGGTCAAATGGTATAACGTCGGCCATCCATTACACGGTGGCAGTAATTTTTATTCACACCATCAAATTGAGGGTATTTTTGTACCATACACTTTGGAGTCGAAGTGAAATTATAGCGCCCATAAATATGGGAAATGTAATGTTTGAGGATTATTTTTAATATTTTGTAAAATATAAATCCAATGTTTATCCAAAAAATATAACAAATTTTAAATTTCTTTCGGAAAAGTGTGTATTTATTGATTATAGGCATTAGAGACCACAAATTTGATATACACCTAAGTCTGTTTTTACACGGTAGATTGGTTCCAGAAGAAGCCGTGCAAAAAAAAAACCGTGTAAAAAGGGAATTCCCCTAAATTAGTGCTATTCACATTTGCTTTGACCAGTAAAAATTATTTGTACGCGCTAAAGGGGAATACACTTAAATCTTTAAGCTAGTGTTCGCAAACTATCGATACTATCGATGATTTCAGACTTTTTTCTTTCATAAATACTTTTTTGTGATATGAACATACTTCGCAAAAATTAAATTTGACAAAAATGTTAAGTACATAAAATTTCATATCGTGCTAAATGGAATAAAATCGTTTAAAAAAAAATTAAAAATATTCAATTTTCAAACCGTGTTATATCAAAACCGTGTACAAAAAGACCGTGCAAAAACAGACTTAGGTGTACAAATAACACACAAAAACGTCTCCGCATCTTTAAGTCTTGAATCTACGAGCGAGTGGACCGATACAAAACACAATACAACCCACAAAAATAGATCGGATACCTGATACAACAGGAGTACTTTTGTCCATATTTTCACCCCTCTTAGGAGCATAGGGCTTCGACAAAGCATCGCATAGGTAGTGCAGTTGTTTTTGCATTGTCCTATTTTATTTTGGTTATTTTGTCTTAGTCCTTGAGTTATTGTTCGTTGGCAGGAGTTTCTTGTTCGACTTTGATTTTATGATTATTGCCAGAGGTAAGTCCAATCTATCTTCAATACCTATATTTAATCTTTCTTTTGCAAATGTTCCTGGTTTGTTAGGTTCCAAATATCCTGCATATCATCCTGAGGTATTTGTTTATTAATACCTGTGGCTACGCGTGATACAAGTTTACCACATGCCAGACTTCTAAGTCTAATAGCATAACCGATTATATACATATTTCGAATATAATAAGCTTGATTTTCCTGACATGGCATCTTTGTTTTGCTCCCAAGGCAAGGTAGAATATGGTGATGGTTTAACATTTTGGCGATGGGGCTTCAGTTCTGAGTGCATAAGCTAAGAACGAAGGACTGTGGCTATGGGGTCTTATTCCGGAGAAGACGAGTCGCGCAAAGTCGCGGCACTGACCGAAGACATAAAAAATCTACTAGCAAATATCGACATAAGGAAATACACGCTAAGAATCGTGAGTTGCCAGTGGATAATTGTTTTGCTAATAGGAAGATGAAGCTGGCGGGTAATGGCGATGAACCGACAACACAAGGTGATTGGGGTTGTAGGCAAACCCGGTGATTATGGATGTCCCGGTCAGGAAGATTTTAAGCCAGTGGACAAAAATTACAACCATTCAAAGGAAGATATTGTTGCCAATAAAAACACAAAATGATTTGAGGAGACAAAAGTCGAAAGTTTGCTTAATAAAATGAAGTTTAAGTGAAGAATTGCCGATGGTCCAGCGTTCAAGATGAAGCGAGAGGCAAATATGTGAACGATAATAATTGTGATAATTGCAAATGATTCAGCTTGGAAGAAGAAACCGGCAGATAAAGGTGGAGGTCCCAAAATGAGGAGCTGGTTGGAGAGGTGACGGTGGTACCTAGATGCGACCACCCAACTGTCCTTTTTATCTGATTATATTTAATTTCTTATATTTTATATTTTTTAATATTTTAGAATATTTTATATTCGTGAATGCTTTTTATGGCCCGCAAGATGTTCACTTAGCGAACGTGAATTTTCATATAACGAAACTAGTGAATAGTGTTCCAAAGTCAGGCGAGCCCTTCATTACATAAAATATATGCTCTTATGTCCAATATTCTGTTGATAAACAGAATACATATGCTATGTTGAAATCTACGCAAAATTGCATGCCAATCGAGCAGACGTAGGGCCCTTGATAGTTTATAGGATGGTTATATGTAAATTAGTGAAAATGTTCACCTCAATCGAATAAACGGTGATTGTTTGGTGCACGATTTGAATGACATCAGACGAAAATATAAGGGGAATATATATACATCTGAACCAATTTAAACAAAACGTAATAACGTCATTATAGTCTCAAACATTAGGAGTTTGGTGCAAAATTCGCAAAAACAAAACCAGCTTAGCAACATCATTTTAGACTTAATTCAGTACTTTAGTAGTGTTGGCGGTTTATTTGGGATACCATTTGTATTTTGTTTTTATAAAAAAGAACTATTTATTAGTGAGGAATGTATGGCATTGATTGCCGAGGGGTAAGGCAGGGAAGACTATAGTTTCGGATCACGCCACTGATCCTCATAAGTTCCCTTAGTTTTCTGTTGGGATATTCTCCCCAGAAGCTATTGCTTCTATACAAAAAACCTTTCAAACCCAAATGTCTCTTGTAACAACGCGAAGTACTTAGCTGACCAACGTACCCTATACCAAAATTCGTGCAAATCGAAAGATATATAGGACTTTGGTGCACCAATTACATAAAATCGGACGAAAATATATATGGGAGCTATATCTAAATCTGAACCGATTTTCACGAAACTTTGCAACATCATTCTAGACTTAATTCAGTACGCTATGCCAAAATTCGTGCAAATGAAAAGATTTCCAGGAACTTTGGTGCACCAATTACCTACAATCGGGCGAAAATATATATGGGAGCTATATCTAAATCTGAACCGATTTTCATGAAACTTAGCACAAATTATTACAGTTTCAAATGTCAGTACACTATGCCCAATTTCGTGCAAATCGAAAGATATATAGGGTCTTTGGTACACCAATTACCTTAAATCGGATGAAAATATATATGGGAGCTACATCTAAATCTGGACCGATTGTCACGAAACTTTGCACACATCATTCTAGACTTAATTCAGTACGCTTTACAAAAAGATTTCCAGGGACTTTAGTGGACTATTTACCTAAAATCGGGCGAAGCTATATATGGGAGCTAAATCTAAATTTGTACTGATTGCCACGAAACTTTGCACACATCATTCTAAACTTAATTTAGTACGCTATGCCAAATTTCGTGCAAATCGAAAGATATATAGGAACTTTTGTACACAATTTACCTTAAATCGGACGAAAATATATATGGAAGCTATATCTGAATCTGAACCGATTTTCACGAAAATTAGCATACATCATTCTAGACCTCATTCATTACGCTGTGCCAAATTTCGTGCAAATCGAAAGATATATAGGGGCTTTGGTAAACAATTTACCTTAAATCGGACGAAGATATATATGGGAGCTGTATCTAAATCTGAACCGATTTTCACGAAACTTGGCACACATCATTCTAGACCTAATTCATTACGCTGTGCCAATTTTCGTGCAAATCGAAAGATATATAGGGACTTTGGTACACCATTTACCTTAAATCGGACGAAGATATATATGGGAGCTATATCTAAATCTGAACCGATTTTCGCGAAACTTGGCATACATCATTACGCTGTGCCAAATTTCGTGCAAATCGAAAGATATATATAGGGACTTTGGTACACAATTTACCTTAAATCGGACGAAGATATATATGGGAGCTATATCTAAATCTGAACCGATTTTTATGAAATTTTACACACATCATTCTAGACCTAATTCATTACGCTGTGCCAATTTTCGTGCAAATCTAATGGTATATAGGGACTTTGGTACACCATTTACCTTAAATCGGACGAAGATATATATGGAAGCTATATCTGAATCTGAACCGATTTTCACGAAACTTAGCATACATCATTCTAGACCTCATTCATTACGCTGTGCCAAATTTCGTGCAAATCGAAAGATATATAGGGACTTATGTACACAATTTACCTTAAATCATACGAAGATATATATGGGAGCGATATCTAAATCTGAACCGATTTTCACGAAACTTGGCATACATCATTCTAGACCTTATTCTTTACGCTGTGCCAAATTTCGTGCCAATCGATAGATATATAGGGGCTTTGGTACACAATTTACCTTAAATCGGACGAAGATATATATGGGAGCTATATCTAAATCTGAACCGATTTTCACGAAACTTGGCATACATCATTCTAGACCTTATTCATTACGCTGTGCCAAATTTCGTGCAAATCGAAAGATATATAGGGGCTTTGGTACACCATTTACCTTAAATCGGACGAAGATATATATGGGAGCTATATCTAAATCTGAACCGATTTTTATGAAATTTTACACACATCATTCTAGACCTAATTCATTACGCTGTGCTAATTTTCGTGCAAATCGAATGGTATATATGGACTTTGGTACACCATTTACCTTAAATCGGGCGAAGATATATATGGGAGCTATATCTAAATCTGAACCGATTTTCACGAAACTTGGCATACATCAGTCTAGACCTTATTCATTACGCTGTGCCAAATTTCATGCAAATCGAAAGATATATAGGGACTTTGGTAGACAATTTACCTTAAATCGGACGAAGATATATATGGGAGCTATATCTAAATCTGAACCGATTTTTATGAAATTTTACACACATCATTCTAGACCTAATTCATTACGCTGTGCCAATTTTCGTGCAAATCGAAAGATATATAGGGACCATTTACATTAAATCGGACGAAAATATATATGGGAGCTATATCTAAATCTGAACCGATTTTTCCCAATTTCAATAGGGTTCGTCCTTGGGCCAAACAAATGAGCTGTGCCAAATTTCATCTAATTCGGATCATAAATGCGACCTGTACTTTGTTTACAATTTTACATCTACAGACGGACAGACGGACGGACGGACATGCATAAATCGACTCAGAAAGTGATTCTATGCATATTCTCAAAAGGAACGATGGGTCTATCTCGATTATTTTTGCCTGTTACAAACATATGCACAAAGACATAATACCCTGTACCACAGTGTGGTGAAGGGTATAAAAATTGAAAAAAATTTATGGGAGCTATATCTAAGACTCAGTTTAGTACACTATGCAAAATGTCATCCAAATCAAAAGAAATATAGAGGCTTGCATACACCATTTATATAAAATCGGATTAAAATATATATGGGAGCTATATTTAAATCTCTTCCGATTTTCATGAAACTTAGAACACATCATTCTAATCTCAATTCAGTACTAAGTCAGTAATGAAACTAAGAACACTTCATTCTAAACTCAATTCAGTACGCTATGCTAAATTTCGTACAAATCGAAAGAAATATAGGGGCTTTGGTGCACCATTTTCTATGGTGCATGATTCTATTCATATTCTCAAAAAGAACTATGGGTCTATATCGTTTCCTTTTGCAAGCATATGCACAAGGACATGTACCGCAGTGTGGTGAACGGTGTAAATATTACAAAATACCATGCAGCAATTTGTCAAAATTTTTTATTAACTCTGATTTTGCAAAAACTGATTAATTTAAAAGGAAATAAATCAGCAACTGTGAAATCGAAATCAAAATAAGGAATGTGTCCGTAATCAATGTAATGAAAATAATGTCCCAATGTATACTTTAATTTTTAAGATATGGACCAATGTTAACTACATATGGATTAATCTGCAGGAATGTTCGGACATGATCTAGGCCTGATCTAGTACTCACTTAGTATAAGTTGGTTAGTTAAGATATCTTGTAATGATTGGGACAATTTCAATTGTCGTACGGCTTGGAATGAAACTTATATATTTTTGAAATTTATACCTTGGAGAGGTATTAGAATGAGTAAACCGATGGATCAAATTGTTGATCATAATTTAGGTTTTGGTAAGTGTTTATAAAATAATATCGGATGCTAATTTCACCATTTATACACCATAACGTGTGGATCGATGTTCTTTAACATCTTCATAATCGAAATTGATTTAAGTTTGGAGAAATTTTAAGTTGCGCAAAATGTAGATTGAATGAGTCACGTTCTCTTAGAGAATATTCGAGAACACTAGCCAGTCTGACAGGCAGACACACACATGAGCATTTCTCAATGGACGACAACTGATCAGAATCCGACTTGGTAAACACACACTAGGAATCTAAAATTGATGTTTCGAAGAGGCATATACTTGTCGTATCAATGCTGAGGATATAAAGGGCTTACGAAAAATTGAATCCTATATATCAAGTGGCGAGTAACTCCTTTTGTTTTCCTTTCTATTAGAATCACAAAAGGACTATTATGACCAAAAAGGAACTTCTCACCTTAGGCCATCAGTCTAATTTTTTTTCCTATTGATAAGTCTTATCGGAAATAATAAATATCTCTTCAAAGAAACACACACTCATAATCATGGTACATAAATTCATTATATTGAATTAGACAATTGAATGTAATGACATATTATTAATTGACTTCCTTTGATTAATATCATCACTCCCCCAAAAACTAATAATTTAAATAATTAGCACGTGGAAAGGCACAATCGGTGCAATACTATTTGCATTTCGACAGAAACCTTATTTGGAGAAATTCAATTATAATATTTTAATAACGAAACAAATGCACATTAATTAAAAGTTGTAGAAAAAATAAATTGAGTAATATTATTATTTTATAATATAGTATATATGCGTATGGAAATGTGCAATGAAGTGCATAATCATATACACGCAATACAAACATAACACACCACACTTCATTTATCCTTTTAGCAGCACAAGTTGTAACGAAATATTTGCTTAATGACAGGATTCATATGTGTATACGTGAACACGCATACATTCACTGGCAGACAAATAGTGGCAGAAATATATTGAAGCTTACAGTTCTCCAATTGGTTGATTACATCAATTTGGGTAGGAGAAATATAGATTGGATTATGATGACTGTTCATAAGACTGAACAGGTGTTTGACAACTTGGATGCCAATAATCGAATTCAGAAGTGGTGGCCCATATAATACTCTATAGCTTCATGGATCTATACATTACCTCAAATTTAAAATCTTTTGAATAATATTAAATGCTTCTAATAAATAATAAAACAACATTTTCGACCCAATGTCCAACATGTCCATTGCCTGAAAAACTCTTCATTTCGAAAATAAATTTATAATACCCTGCAGCACTCACATTTCCTGCTGAAACTTCAAAGAATTATATGAAGAATATGTGTGTATTTACATGGCGTCATAATTAAATATTTACCATAGCATGAACGCATTCAATGACGCAAAGGATAAAGAGGACGACAACGACACACTCACACACACCGACTCCGACGATATCAATTTAATTTCCATGTCTCAGGTGTTTTAATGCAGAGAGTATAAATGCACAATAAGCTTTATGAAGAGTAATCATATTGTATTTCTACACCGACACAGAGGAGTGAGATATACACAAGCATAAGAGCACACATACAAACACACGTACACACATTACCAGTATGCTTAACGACAGCTTGTGGCCATGATTATATCGTATTGGGACAGAAATATAAATACAACATGACCATGACTATAATTATTAAGACTGTTACTTGGTCATTTAAACCGGGAGTTTTAAATGTTTGTTATGTTGGTTGGCTCATTGGTGGTTTGGCTGATTGTTGAATTTGGATGGTAGCTGCTGTCCTTAATTTATCTACTTTCGAAGGAATAATTTTCGGAAGGAAGGTTGAATATTAAATATGGAAGATATATTTCTAGGACGTGTATGTAAAACATTGGAGGCATGTGCAGATCTGAACAGATGAAGAAATGCAGGAAAAAATAACCAATTTTCATAATTTTTGAATCGGTTATTCAGATATAAAACCATTAGGGAAATAAGTAAAGTCGGCCGGGGGCTACTATATGATACCCTTCACAGCTTTGGGTATATTCAACATATGAATCCTAACTGACGTCCCATTTTTGAAGGACCATTAACATGAAATTGGATCAATACAACCCATACTAAATTTTTCATTTGGTCAGATATAGAGTTGCTTCTTACAATGGGACAAAATTATGCAAATCAATTTAAAGCAAATTTCAATCGGACACCCGTTGTTTGTTTGGATAAAAATCTGATAAACATGAGGAGTTTGGAGCACCATTTACTTAAAATCGGACGAACATATATATAAAAGCTATATCGAAATCTAAATATCATCGAACATTTTTCACAGGTTAGTTTATACTAATTTCAGTATGCTTTGTGCATATCGGCCACATTTTGAGTTCTTGATGCATTATTAACTTAAAATCGGGAGACTTTGGCTCTTTGGTGCACCACTTACTTAAAATCGGTAGTACGTACGTTGTGCCAATCGGACCCACCTGGGGAGTTTGGTGCAGAATTTATAGCTAATTTCGGAGTTATACTAACTTCAGTAACTTTGGGTCGTTGGTGCACCTTTTACTTAAAATCGGACGAAACTATATATAGGATCTATATCTAAATCTGGACCGATTTTAACAAAACTTGCCACACGTTATTTTATAGTAACTTCAGTACGTTGAGCAAAATTTTGTGCCAATTTGAACCGATTTTCACGAAGCTTAACACACATCACTCTAGATTTTATTCAGAACGCAATGCCATATTTGGTGCAAATCGAAGAATATATAGGGACTCTGGAACACCGTTTACATTAAATCGGACAAAATTATATACGAGAATATGCATAGAATCACTTTCTAAGTCGATTTATGCATGTCCGTCCGTCTGTCTTTCAATGTTAAATTGTAAACAAAGTACAGCTCGGATTTATGATCCGAATTGGATGAAATTTAGCACAGCTCGTCTATTTGCCCAAGGAGGAACCTATTGAAATTGGAAAAAAACGGTTCAGATTTAAATATTGCTCCCACATATCGACGCCTCCGAACCATAGTATGCTAAGTCTGAAAAGTGAGTTTTTCAGTAGAAGCTTTCAAAGTATGGAAGTTTCTTTAATCGTACGTGACATGCTAAGTACATTTTTGCTTATAACTTTGGTTTGGATTGGCCGATGATTACCAAAATTTCAGTGAATTTAAATAAAGGACCGTAGTATCTAAAAACGTGAAGAACTTTAAAACATGCTAAGTCGAGTTAGCATACTATGGTTCGGAGGCGTCGATATGTGTTCGACCGATTTAACTTTATTGGTTCACCAAAGTCCCTATATATCTTTCGATTTCCGCGAAATTTGGCATAGCGTACTGAATTAAGTAGTTCAGTTGGGGAGTTCACTTAAACAGACAGATGGACATTGCTAAAACATAGAATGAAGATTTCCATGTGTTGCAAACGGAATGACAAATTTAATAAACACTACAATTTGTGATGGAGGGTAGACGAATATTAACAATTTTGTTACAAAAATAATAATATAATCCAATTAGGAATTTTACAAAGTCAAAAATGTCATTGATATCGGACAATTTTTAGTTAATGATGCACCGTTTAGATCAAATCGGACGAACATATATGTATATGGAAACTATATCTTAATCTTATCCATTTTTAACGAAGATTAACAAGTCACTTTAGACTCCATTGGATACGCAATTCAAAATTGCGTATCTTTCTCGTTTGGGAGTTTAGTATATCATGGGAGCTTTATCTGAACAGATAACAAAACAAGCTGTATAATTATTTTATCTATTCTCATTTCCATTATAAATCCAGTGTATATTACTAATTCAAAACTCTCTTATTTCATAGGAGGAGTGATAATATCACTCTCTTCCAATTTTTATTGAAATTATTAACGCACCCAGGACGTTATCTGTACCCAAAAACCCCATCTTATGTCAAAATAAATTCATTAAAATCGAAGATAGATAAACATATGTCAAAATAACGATGATCTCCCCACACTAATTACCTTTTCGAAAACAAGTATAAATTACAAAAGCAACAATAACAGGAGAATCGTGTGCGCTTGATTCGTGTATAAAATGACATCGTTACTATCATTACCATAATTCACATGCTTGCTGCCTTATTGTCCACAAGGATGTTCATTGTGTTATGAGGACAATGAAAAACAGGTGAGCTATGTACGTATGCATACGCATGAATGTGTGCGTGTGTAAAATGTCAGGTGCTTAATACTGAAGTGGTGGTAGTTGTTGTGGTGTTAATGTTGGCAGCAACAATGACGACAAAATTTTACGCACCGCACACAGCTCACACACGCACACATACCGGCGACGACACACAAAAATGAAACCCAAAAGAGTCGACCCTCCCTTACAGGACATACGCACGCACACACAAACCTTCGCCCATAACAAAATGTGGAATTGTAGGCCACAATTTGAATATGTAGAGAAATGTTGCCGCAGCACACATAAAACGGTTATCAAACAATAGACCAGAAGAGAGAGGGAGAGAGAGAAAGTGAGAAAATGTATTAAATTTTCACGAACAAAAATATTGGTCCTGAAAATACTTTTCATTGTAATACATCCATCTGAGAGATGCGAAACATTTAACAACTGGTAAGCATTAAATGCCGGCACATGAAATGATTGTGAGAGAGACAGTGAGATACGAGAGAGAGAGATATGGAATTGCAACAATAAAATATGAAGGATTTTTTACATGAACAATAACAGTGTTGACAACTTAAACGCATGAAGTTTTTTGGAAGCAAAAATTGCTAGATGAAGGCTATATTGGCGGAAGCATCACCATTTACGTGTATTAAAATTTTTGGAAATAAAATATTTCCAGCCCAGAGTCCTTGATATTAGCAGGAAAGTAGAAACTACAAATAAAATGATAGTTTTACGTATTTACAAATACAAATACAGTCATCTTGAAAAACCAAAGAAACTATGGGTTCTGAAACGAAATTGTTGTAGGCTTTGAAAAAATATTTCTTAAAAAATGTACTCCTTAATGGGGATTAAAGAAATATTATCTAAACAATCTATGCCTTTATATGCTTCAAAATATTTGTTCAAATATCCATTATTATTCGGATATATAAATTCTAGACTTTATTCAGTACGCTGTACCAAATTTCGTGGAAATCGAAAGGTATACAGAGACTTTGGTACACCATTTTCCTTAAATCGGACGAAAATATATATGGGAGTTATATCTAAATCTGAACCGATTTTCACGAAACTTAGCACACATCATTCTAAGCTTAATTAAGTACGCTGTGCCAAATTTCGTGCAAATCAAAAGATATATAGGGACTTTGGTGCACCATTTACCTTAAATCGGACGAAAATATATATGGGATCTATATCTAAATCTGAACCGATTTTTCCAATTTTCAATAGGGTTCGTCCTTGGGCCAAATAAGTAACGTATGCCAAATTTCATCCAATTCGGATAATAAATGCGACTGTACTTTGTTTACAATTTAACAAAAGAAGAATTTGGTTGAAAAACGCGCTCAAGAACCCCAAAATACCGAAAATTGGGGGGTACACTTATATGGGGGTCACCCGAATAAATTGACCTATATTTATAATTTATAGTGGAGAGATTTGCTACCTAATAAGAACTCGACGTACTAAATTACAGTCAATTCGGTCGAAAAATACGATCAGAACCCCCAAAATACCAAAAATTTGGGGGTAGCGTTATATGGGGACTACCAGAAAAACTGGACTTATATTTATAATTTTTAGTAGGGAGATTTGCTACCCAATAAGAACTTAAAGTACCAAATTTCAGCGAATTCAGTTAAAAAACGTGCTAAATAACCTCAAAATACCGAAAATTGGGGGGTACCCTTATATGGGAGGTATGCCTAAACGTAGACCGATTTTCTCCAATTTCAATAGGGTTCGTCCTTGGGCCAATTAAGTGATCTGTGCCAAATTTCATCCAAATCGGATCATAAATGCGACCTGTACTTTGTTAACAAAAATACATGGACGGACGGACGGACAGACAGACGGACATGCGTAAATCAACTCAGAAAGTGATTCTATGCATATTCTCAAAAGCAACCATGGGTCTATCTCGATTATTTTTGCCTGTTACAAACATATGCACAAAGTCATAATACCCTGTACCACAGTGTGGTGAAGGGTATAAAAAAACTTTCATACCCAAATGTCCCTTGTAACAAAGCGAAGTACATAGCTGACCACCGAAATAAACTACATGAGAATTTCGCTGGTGCCTCACATCGAGGTTAACAAGGCAGAGATATTTGGGTATTAAAGGTTTTTTTTTTTTTTTTGTATAGAAGCAATTGGGTAAGGCCGTAATGTGTGGACCCCATTTTATAGCGGCTATGTCCACACAAAACCTTGATATTGAACCTTAACAGTGAGCGGCGCAGTATAGTCACACGGGGCGGACCATATGATATTCTGCACAACTACCACTCTACTTTCTGTAACTTTAAGTTCCTCCAGATCTATTTTCCGAGCCTGGGTAATATTTCGCTATGTTTGCCTTCTCTTGACCGATTAGAAGTCAAAAGCACCCATGCGGTATCTTTCGGAATCATGTTTTCCCTGGAGGAAAATATTACTCTGTACATTCAAATTCATCATCTGATCATACATTTCCGCCCACTATGGTGGCCATGTAATATTAAACAATATCAGAATATGTAGATCGTCTTAAATATTTACGTATAAATCCCCTATCCGAGTACATATGACAATATAATTGCCCTTCAGGAGGAATACAAATGTTGTAACTTTCACACAAAAGTCTGTATCCATTTGATACACTACAAAAGTAGGCTTTAATAAATCTACGCTTTAATGGACCTTGATTTGAAGACCCACGCCATAATGACTTTGAGAAAATGTGTTTTAAAAAATCTAAATATTGGACTTGGGGAAAGTGTGTTTTAAAAAAACTACGCCTTATTGAACTTTGAAAAAAAATATATTTCCGCCTTAATGAGAAATTTTGAAAAAAATATTCTGTAAAAAATCTTCGCTTTAACGGACCGCGATAAAATATGCTATAAAAAATCTACGCTTTAATGGATCTTGAGAAAATATACTCCACAACTATGTTGAGAAGCTATTGAAAGCTTGTATGGTCCCAAGATTTTCCAATGCCACGAAATAGAAGATCTGTACCGTCATTTTAGTATACCTATCGTCATATCTCGACTAGCTGAGTCGATATATGTGTGTCAATCCGTATATCCGTCTCTTTAAATTTTTTTATTAGAATTATAATTTATGGAATTTTTCATAGCAATTAGATTAATGTAAGACGATGAATTTGAATGATTTATTAACATATCTACATATTCCAATATGATGTAATAATACCAGTACCAAATAAAAGAATTCAAATACCGCAAAATTTGACCAAGCTCAGGATTTTGAATCGTAGTAGTCGAGTCGGACATCATAAGGTGAGCCCCGTCCGCTTCTTGTTTTAAACCATCCAACATAAGCTGGAGGGTATATTAAATTTATGCATGTCATTTTATTTGCAACCCTCAGGATTTTTATCCCGTAGTAGTTGAGTCGGACATCATAAGATGAGCCCCGTCCGCTTATTGTTTTACACCAACCAACATAAGCTGGAGGGAATATTAAATTCATGCATGTCATTTTATTTGCAACCCTCGAAAGATTCGTCGCCTATAATGAAATTATCTGTCGATTTAGCCATCTCTGTCTGTCTACCTATTGAAAACATGAAACGATACCCCAATATTCGGTACTTATGGGAGTTTGGATACGTTATTTAATAAAATTAACTAAATTGCTTTTAGATATAAAATATTCCTACCATACATATAAATTTATGTCCACTTTTTAAGATAGCCCCCATATAACGGTATTCACTTTATTCAATATTGAATTTGGTTAACATTTGGTGTCGAATTCCTCTAATATGGTGGAGGATCGATTTATGAAGGTCCCGAATTATTACAGGTATTGTAAATGTCAACCTAATGGTGGAGAGCATAAAAAGTTCGATCCGGCGAACTTGTCGATATTTTCACTTTTTTCGACCATGTTTGGTCCCTGGATTCCACTTGCTTCGATTTCTTACGGACTTCGCCAAAAACTCCATGTTGATGCTGAATACAACAAACACCAACTGATTCTCGAGAATCGTTGGAATTTGCTATTCACATTTCCGTGAAGTCATTCCGGTTAGAGGGTGTTATACAAAGTTATGCCTTAGTGAGAGCGGACGAGTGTAGCAGTAGTAGAGAGGAGAGCATTTGTATCATATGGCATTGCCAGGTGGTAACAAAAACAACAATAAACACATCTGTTTTACAAATGTAAATGTAAGGCATGTAATCAAGGACATGAGTACGAATGGCAATGAGAGTATGAAGAGAAACTGCAAATAGAGAGAGAGAATGTTCTAGTGTGCGCAAAACAAGGTTTTATGTTGAAGGATAAGGCAGCATGTGAAAAGCTTTCACCCACATTTCAGAGCTGGTTGGTGACAGCTTCAGAAAAAAACAACAACAACTAAAACATAAACAAATGACTCTTGCTCTCCGTGAAATGAAGTATATCAAAAGATGTTTGGAATTTTGCAAAATTTTCAGAGATCTTCAAAACGGAAAGTTTGCAAATGATTTTCTTTTCTTTTTCATATGGTAGAAATATACACCTGTAGATAAATGTGTGTGTGTGCTCCCATGCATAAAACACCTGCTGGAATCTGGAACTTTGGACAAATGTGCGTTATGCCAAGTTATCACATGTAAAGCTTTTTCCATCCTCACCGTTTGTGGTCTCTTCTGGGTGGCATATTCAAGCTTCAAGGGTGGTGTACTGAGAGTAACAGCAATTTAAACTCTTAACAGACTATTCGAGCCCCATCGAAAAAGGTGGTTGAAACCAAACAAACTAATTTCTATGAATTCAGTCATGGAGTTCCAGTCGTCGGGTCAATTTGGAACATAACATAAAAACGCTTAAACTCGGAAAATCTTGTGCTCGCAGCGCGCCGCGTGTAGCATAAACAAGTGAAATTAAATGGAAAAAAGAAAAAATAAAATAAAAAAGAGAAATATAATAAAATAAAAAAGGAATGTTATTTAAATGAGAAAAAATAAAAGAAAATAGAAAGCTTTAAAGTAATGATGGAAATATAAAACAAAGTAAAAAAATACAAATCGAAGGCTAAATACACTACAACAACCAACCATAACCTTAAAAGAAATATTTAATAAAAATTTCATGGAATCTACAAATTCATCTCGAATTTCTTATGCGGTGCGTGCCCTTTTGGATATGACAGATGATTAACATAGTTATGCTAATTCTTGATTTATTTTCATCATCATCATCTTCTTCTTCTTCTTCTTCGTTACGTTTCTTTATGGATTTCCGTTCATTTTGGGGTTTCTTTTTTATGTCATTTGTTTTTGTTGTTGTGCTGTTGATTTCTTAAGTTACTTGAATGGTTGTTTTGCTGGCGCTGCTGCCACTTCTCTTGTAATCGTTTTAGTTTTGGGGGGTGTTAGTGCAGGATTAGAGAGCACAAGGAGCACAAGGGTGCGGGTAAAGAGACACACACACGACCAACAAATTCCAACTCACAATCCAACCCCCACCACCCATCATCACCCACAACCCTAAATGAAAGAAAAAATGTGCGTCTAAGGTTATTTCGCTGTCGACAATGACGAGGACAACAGCATGGACTGTTTTTGACGTTGTTGGCTGTCAAACTACTGCCTTTTGTTATTATTGTGTTATTATTTGTTTCGTTGTTCTTGGCTTTTGATTGTTGTCCTTGCTAGATGGCTGGCTCGCTTGCATGTGTGTGCGGGTGTATGTGTTATGGAGACAGACCAGCTGTAATATTTGAAATTGGAATTCATAAGAAATCCATTTTCTGTTTAAAGGCATTTAATGAAATTTATTTTTATTTTATTTTCTCTAAACATTTTGAGATTCTCGTTCGTTTTCGTTTTTAGTATTCGACGTGATTTACTGTTAAGGCTTTTAACAAAACTGTAATTATTCTGGCAGAAGTAAAATAGAAAGCAGCAGCACACTTATTGAAAATCCAGACGAATCAGTGTGTTTTACGGACCTCTTAATTTTGTTTTTACGATTTTCTAGGATATCCCAACGGATTTACGATTATTGGGGGCTAAATGTGTGATGTAAAATAAAAGCAATTGAAAAGTTTACAGAGGCAGAAATGGATTTTTTTTTTTTTCAAAATCTACAACGATTTTAGTATAATCATGTATACTTTAGGGATAAATTACAATAACTACTATAATAACTGTAATCAAGGACAGTCAAACATACAATTGATAAAAGTATAACTAATCGCATTTTTCAAATATTTTCGAAATAAAAAAATACTTGAGGTTATTAATTTATCATACAGGAAATCAATGTCATATATGTCATCTTTAGAAAAATACCAACTTTTTTAAAATTATATAAAAACCAATAAGGAAAGTAGTAAAGTCGGACTGGGCCGACTATATGATACCCTTCACCACTTTGGGTATATTATACATATGTATCCAAACGGACGTCGAGTGTTTATATATATATATTTATATCTGAACCGATTTCAGGGAAACTTTCCAGAGACTAATTTATATTACATCAGTACGTTGTGTCAATCTGACTAGCTATGGATCTTTTCAGGAAGCTTAGCAACATCATTCCAGGCTTAATTCAGTACCCTATACCAAAATTCGTGCAAATCGAAAGATATATAGGGACTTTAGTGCACCAACTACATAAAATCGGACGAAACTATATATGTGAGTTACATCTAAATCTGAACCGATTTTCACGAAACTTAGCACACGTCATTATAGACGCAATTCTGTCCGCTATGCCAAATTTCGTGCAAATTGAAAGATATATATGAGAGCTATATCTAAATCTGAACCGATTTTCACGAAACATCATTCTATACATAATTCAGTACGCTATGCCAAATTTCGTGCAAATCGAAAGATATATAAGGACTTTGGTACACAATTTACCTTAAATCGGACGAAGATATATATGGGAACCAGAACCGATTTTCACGAAACTTAACACACATCATTCTAGACCTTATTCATTACGTTGTGCCAAATTTCGTGCAAATCGAAAGATATATAGGGACTTTAGTGGACTATTTACCTAAAATCGGGCGATACTATATATGGGAGCTATATCTAAATCTGAACCGATTTTCACGAAACTTTGCACACATCATTCTAGACTTAGTTCAGTACGCTGTGTGAAATTTCGCGCAAATCGAATGATAGATAGGGACTTTGGTACACCATTTACCTTAATTCGGATCACAAATGCGACCTGTACTTTGTTTACAATTTAACATGGACATATTCTCAAAAGGAACCATGGGTCTATCTCGATTATTTTTGCCTGTTACAATGATATGCACAAAGACATAATACCCTGTACCACAGTGTGGTGAAGGGTATAAAAATGCGGAGATCGTTTGAGAATTTTCATGGACCTATATTTTCATGTATTTTTTTAATATGTGCTTTAAACTTAGATAGTTCTATCAATTAAAAAAACGCCCTGGTTTGTTGAAAATACACAGATACTCCGGCTGAGGAATACAACTTCAGACGGGAATATTTAAATGATTTTGCCCATGGCACTAAGAATTAAAATAACAGGATACGATTTGGTTATTGGGCACGGTTTTTAACCAAATTAGCTGAATTTTGATAGTATGGGGTGTCTGGGGTAACGGTACCCCCATTGTTAGGTATTTGCTCATTTTCCGTATGTTGAAGATCCAGTTTTCCTGTAGTTTAGTATTTCGATTTCACCTGGCAGCAATTTACCTTCTAATAACCCCCATATAAAATTTCTGATGTTTTTAGGTACAATTAATGTCCACATCATGGTGGAGGGTATACAAACTTCCGCCTGGAACTTAAATTTGAATTTCTCGAATAAGAATATTCTTAGAATCGAACATTAATGTTGGTTTTAGTTACAAATTACTTAACATGCCTCCACCTTCTACGAATTATGTCATGTTCTATTAGACTGATATCAATCGACAGTCTTTATTGTCAGTCATGCTTTGTTTTCATATCATATTCTTAAAATTATGATTCAATAATACAACTGACCTAAGAAGGGTCCACAATCAAAGCATTGCATACCAAATGATGATCTATGTTTCACGATTTGTGAGAATTATAATCCACTAAGAATCACAAAAGAAAAATTGCTGTCAGTAATTATACAGAATTACCCTGAACCATAAATTCAAATTTTGGAAGATAATTTCAAATATTTGGATATTCCATGAATTACTGTGGTGGAGTAAATAGTGTTCTCACGAATTCGACCTGTTGGAAGTAACTACGTCCAGTGCCACGAGTTGTTGATATTGTGGAAGTATCGTGTTGTCTTTTGTTGTAATTAAACAACGGGGAGTTAAGTCAAGCCGAACTTTGTATACCCTCTATTATGTGGAGTGTTATTGAAAATTCTTGAATCGGTTGAGACTGGGATATGAGTACTATGTTTTTGTCAACTGTCTGCAAGAAATTGCTCTGAGAAAATTATAGACACTCAGTTTGGAAACATTGTATAGGAATTTCAATATAGAGAAAATTAAGCGGACTATTCAAAAACATGGACTTATGTCAAACACTTTCAAACTCCAAGAAAAAGAAATCCATTATTTTTAATATGAACTATAGGACTTTATTTATCATGCTTCGGAAAGTCCGATTTGGGACAAATATGCACCATTTTTTTTTATAATTTGTAACCATTTTAAAGGTAACTTCATAATGCCTGTATCATAGAGTCCTGCTCTCTATTTACGAAAAACTCTAGTAGTCGATTTTCACAATACTCCCTAGATACCAATTTTTTATCAATAAAGAAATCTTGTAATGCAAGAAAAAGGTGACAATCGCTTGGTGCCGCATCCGACTGTATGACGGATGCATTAAAACTTCCCAACCAAGCTCCCGAAGTTTCTGCCCTGGTGAAAGACGACACCTCTCCTGTTGGCCAATTCTGGCCGTTTCTGGTCAATTGTAAATGGTTTAAAACAGTTTTATGGCTAACATGCCGGCCAATTTCGATTTCTACGATTTTATTGACATTTTCGATGACCTGTGAGATCTCAAACATCAAAAATGCCTTTGTCAAAGAAAAACTGTAAAATGTACCGAATTTTCTCTTTGTTCACTTCCATTTTCAACACCCTGTAACTCACAACTGAATGCAGCAAACAAAACACAGCAAAATAATTGTTTTTAATAAATACCCTCTACGACAGGTATACTGACAGCTACCAGAAATTTTGCTGCCCATATAGAACTCTGCAACAGCGAATGATTTAAACAAGTTTGGGTTAAACTTTCTATCGAACGTGAAATGGTCGGGATCCTTATAATGGTAGAAAAATGGATTATTTTTTCCACTATAATTATAATTAAATTATACGTTAATTTTTCCAAGGAGATTTTGTAATTCGCTTCTACTAAATTTCAGCAAATTTGTAAGGGATTTTTTCAAACATTTTAAGACACAAAAACCATAGAACATGTTCTGAAACTGATAATTTTCTTATCTTTCATTAGAAGACAAATTACAGCTAATTTAGTTGAAAAATGAACTCAACATCCTCCAAGCATCGGGGCGATGCCCAGACGTGGAGAGATATAGCATATCTTCAGGAAGTAGTAGTAGACAAAGGTAGTCCTGTAGGCAAAGGAGAACTGAATATAACATTTTGACTATTTATCCCAATTCTTTTAGAAGCTAAAATGATACTTAATTGGGTGGGAAATAATTATTTATCTAAGTTACAAACAATTGTAGAGGGTATAAAAATTACAAAAATTGGGTTAGAACTCTTATATGGGTGTTATGCCAAAACTGGCACATATGTTCAACATGTTAAAGCTCTATTTGATATATTGCGATATCTATCGTGTTTATAATAAATAAAAGAACGTGGCTATATTGATATAACCTTCAAAACGTTTTACACTGGCAGATAATTTATATAGATAGTAGAAGTAGTACCAATATAGCGACACATTTGCAACTCTCTGTCT
This sequence comes from Musca vetustissima, assembly GCF_032173495.1. NCBI lineage: Eukaryota > Metazoa > Arthropoda > Insecta > Diptera > Muscidae > Musca > Musca vetustissima. Next base: position 36,300 of record NW_026886296.1, read on the forward strand.
TTGCGATATTGTGAAGACTTTTCTGATTTCAACAGGCAAACTATGTGTTGTTCACCTCTATTTTAACCTATAATTACTAAAATGGCCGAAACCGGTGTTGACTTGGTTTTTTAAAGAACAAATCAGAACCAACCAATATGCCTGAGGTATTTTTGGTATTTATATGTAACCCAACTTCAATATGAGATTCTGTACCGATTTCTGTTCTACTTCACAATTTCATCTGATAGGATACATATACCATCCTTGGCAAATCTTTGACGTAAAATCGGAAGAAATTGTATAGAGGATATATGATTTAAACCAAATTTAACACATGTCAAAACTAAATTCGGTAACAAGTGCAAGTCTTTATAATATTAATAATATTAAGTCTTTATAATATTAATTCAAAATATTTATAATATTAATTAATAATATAGAATGCATAACGGTGCCAATCTTGATTATTCAAGAAAGATTTTTTTAATATAAAATGTTATGATTATAACAAGGATTTTGAGACTTTGACAAAAAACTCCTTAAAAAATCAAACTTTGCTTGCAAAATGAAGTATTTTTGTTATTTTTTATTTTCATCCGTGTCCCTTTGTAAACAATCAAATCTGATACAATTTGGATAGTGGAAAAAAACTATAAATTTCAAAACATAAACTTTTAGATGCCATATTTAGAATTTTCTTTTATCTTTCACGCTCATAAACGTGTCCCTTCGTCTTAACACACCGCGACATCTTTTCAATATATTTCAAAGGAAAGTTAAGGCTAAACTACAATAAAAAACACACACACACACACACAAATCCTCAATATACTTAGATTACATTCTTTGTAAGAAGAGAGAAAGGGGTTCTGCATTGATTTAAATAATCTCGGCATTATTTTTATTTACGTACAACGGATTGTTAAATAATAAAGGACACGTGTCCTTAATAAAAATCAAATACCACGTCGCGACGTTGTATTAGCAACAGCCACATGCATACACTCTAACACAAAAAGGGTGCTATTAGTTTGGTCTTTGTGTTGGCAACGCATTGAAATATTCCAATATTCCACAAACACAAATGTTATTCAATACGTGATTTGGGGAATTATAAGTTATCCTGTTTGGTTTGCATAAACAATGGCCTCAAGTGGGAGTAAAGCTTTATTGGATTTACTATGGGAATTGAAAAAAGCTGAAAGGAATGTCTGATAAAAATTCATAATTAAGACGGATTAATATAAAAGGTGTGTTGGGTGTAACTAGGAGAAAGAAATTTTTGTATACTTCACTACACTGTGGTATATGATATTATGTGTTTGAGCATATTTATGTATAATGCAAGAATAATTTCTTTTAGGGATGTGTCCATCTGTTGATGAAAAATTATAAACAATTTGTTTCATTTATTTGGCTCAACCCTCTTGAAATTGGGGAAATCGGGTCAGATTTATATAGCTTCCAAATTTTGTTTTCGGTCTATTTTATGTTAATGGTACGCCACTTCAAATGTTTGTTTAATTGAGACGATATTTAAACAACGACGAAATAAGTTAAGTCTAGAGAATGACATGTGTAAAGTCTGGTTGAAATCGGTTAAGATTTACTAATAGCTCCTGTATATAATTTAGTCTGATTTTATGTACATTTTGCACTATGGACACAAAATTTATCATAACGTACCGAAATGCATTTAAAATGAAATATTGGTGTGATTAAAAATATAGATCGAAAATGTGGTTTTGTTCCTTGGAAAAGATCTAAATATTGTTCAATTATTTTTCAAGAATAAACGAGTTGTTCTAACTTGAATCCGGTTCATTCGGCCAAAAAATTGTGTCGCTCTTTTGAAGCAAAAAAATATATAAAATAATAACATGTATCTATTTTATGCAGGGTAATCAAATCTGCAGTGATTATTAGTTACACAACAAAAAAACATAAAAGTCCATAAGCGGAAAAGAAAAATTTTTGTCCCAAAATAAAAAATATCAGAATTTAAATATGAATACCTACAACGTACTACTCTTATTCAAAAGTGTAAAATACAAAGCGTCGAGTGGTAAAACCATTTCAATTTGAAAGGTCAGGAAGTATTTCTGTGCGTCGGTGTAAACTTTATTTAATTAATAACCCAAAAAAGAACTTCGAATAAATTCATTGCGGATTTACAAATTATGTATTTGAACTTTTGTTACATGAATGAAAAACACGTGTATGTCGATACCGATTCTTTCTATAAGTTATTGGTCAATCAATAAATGGATATATGCAGTGTAACTACACAGAAATTATAACTACAACAAAATATAAATGTGGAATACTATGGCAAATTGAAGGAAACAAATTGTTTTATGTCGAAAACAAAAAAATATTGTATATTTTTGCATTTTCCAAAGCCGAAAGCAGAAACAAATTTGTTGTGGATAACCGTTTCTTTACTTACAACAAATGCAATGACATTTGTAATTGGATTTATTAGTAAAAAAACAGTAAAAAATCTCGGAAATGGTATATTTCCTGCATTTATTTAAATACATAATATACCAAATTTTCACTACGTCTAAGTTCAATACGAAATTAGAATTGATTCGTTTGAATAACAAAAACAAGTGCATTTATGTAACGTTTTTTGTCCTAAATTATTTGTCAATTAATTAATGGATATATGCAGTGTAACTGAACAAAAATACAACAACAAAATATAGATGTGGAATACCATAGTAAAATGGAGGAAATAAAACATGCTTTATTTCGTAAAAACAAAAAAAATAAATGTTTTATATTTGTCTATTTCTCTAAAGCCGACAGAAACGATTTTTGTGGATTTTTTTTACTTACGACAAATGCAGTGACATTTGTAATTGGATTGATTTATGAAGAAATAGAGAAAAATTATTTTGTTAAGCAAAATAATTAAATGTAGAAATAATTATGTGAAAATGTGTTTTCTGCAATATGTTTTCCATTCTGGGTTTAAAAAAATTAAAATTTTGGATTTTTATTAAATTCGAATCTACACTAATTCAAGAATGTCCCTTTAACCATTCAATTGAAAATATAATCGATTTATTGTGTCATATGAAGCGAAGGCAGAATTGCTTCACATACTTTAAATGTGTTTTTCTCGAAATAGTATTTTTACGAATGGCAGGCACGATAACACAAAATATATTATCCAATCGGTTCCAAATTTTAACACTTTATTCTGTACGTACATAGTTATCGTATGCGCTAGAATAAACGCAATAGGCCAATATCTTATACAAAACAACAACAGAATTATGTTAAACAAAAAACAATAACAAAAATTTTTTGTAAATTATTTTTCTTCTCTTTTAAATCTTCAAATATATATGTGCAAAGTTATAAACCTTAACAATCATTGGTACTGATATACCAGCCCATTGAAAATCTTGAAAAATTAATATCGAGAATGGGTGGGGTTCCCTTAAGTCCTCATGTACTTATTTTCAAAGTTAGAAGTCTTCAAAATTCATTAGCCAGTTGAAAATTATAAAAATTTGAAATTGAGAATATGGGGTTACAAACTGCCGAAAATTGGTCTGTACGGCTATGGGACTGCACGTGGTAAATGAACTCCCAAATTCTAATGCTCCTATTAAACCCTTCACCACACTAAGTTGAAGGGCATTGTATAAATTGTATAATCATAATTACTTTTGAGGATATATAACAACCAGTGTTGCCAAAACATTATTGAGAAGTTTTTCTTAATACTCAAAATTTTTAGAAAAGTTTCAGAAAAATGTGCTAAAAGTGCTTATAAAGAAATTTTTAAATTGTTTATCATGAGATATAAAAAAACATTTTTGTGTGTGTATTATTGAGGGAGTATTAATCATACACCCTCCGACCATATTTCGACTAGCAGATTTGTATGTCTCTTCGTTTGCCCATTACAATTTTGTTTGTTATTCCGGTTGTTTATGGTAAAGATCAGAGATGATCCATCAGAAACAGTGATATAAATTACTTACCTTTTTGACGTCTGAAACCCACCTAAAACCATTAGTTTTAGCTTTACTCAAAACCATATAATCAAATTTCAAAATTTTCTTCTCAAAAAAAGTTTGGAATTTTTTATCAGTTCTATTAAGGAATAGTCAGATATACATAAAAATAATATGTATTCTTGAAAATAACTGTATATGATGCTAATATATTGATGCTAATATTGAAAATAATCTTTCTTGAGGTAGTTTTAAATATAGTCTGATATCTTAATAAATTACAGCGCTATCTTTGGATGGGAACAAATGTACCCCATAGGGTTAACGCCTTTTAGACAATCGAAAACCTAAAATTTGTCACACGGACCATCTGTGGTTAATATTTAGCTGTGCCAATCGTCCAAAAATACTCATATTTAGTTGAGGTTTTTGTCGCCGTAGAGCTCATATTTAGACCATTACAACAGTACATGGTGCAAATGTCAATAAAAGGAAATGTGGCCAACGAAAAAGCTATTGTTTTTGGTCTATATATGAAGCGGGTCAAATGGACAAAGACTTAAAAAAGCCATTCCATGTATATACAAGATGAGTAGTTGATATTAAAATTTATATAATAGCTGGATATGGATTTATTAGTATTGATATTGATTGATATCAGCAGGGATATACCTCGTTAAATTTCTCACAGACAGGGGAATTAGTTTAGCAGAAATTTTTAGAGGTAGTAGTGTATGGTACCATATGGTTGGCCGTCCGAAATCGAAAAACGTATTTTTTTTTGGGGAAGATAAAAAAATATCAAAATTACAAATTTGGCATACTGTATTTGATTGAGCCTATATTGTTTTTTTTTTGTCGAAATGGGTTTCGATTTAGATATATCTCCCATATAGTTTTTCGTCCTATTTTCTGTAACTGGTGAACACCGTAGGTTTGTCCGGTTCAGATGAATCTTTTCACAGCATAGCGTAGTTAGTACAAAACTTGTTTCATTTGCTAAAATATGAATTCTATGTATTTCTGACCAATTGGGTCTAAATGGTGCACAAAATAAGAAACATTTCTTTTATACCAGATGATGTGGGTCTATATTGACCCACTTTTAAGATAGCGCCTACATAAAGGAAATTGTGGGCGCTCTTTTGACCGAATCGTTATAATTATGGGGGCTATCGAAGACAATAACGTGGTAAAGACAAAGACTATGGGGACTACAACTATTGGTTTTAAAGAATACTCATTTAAAAAATTTCGGAACTAATGGATAGTCAAATTTGAGGAAGTTTTTTTTTTCTAATAGAATAACGGAATTATAATACGTGATTATATGTTCGACAACAAGAACTGTGTTCTTTTGAGAATTCCCATGCAAAATATTTTTCTAGTAGTACGTAGGCTTGACCTTGTGGGGGCTATACAAATACAAAGTCCGATATACCACATCCTAGACTTTCAATGGCTGTACAATATTTCAAAGACCTGTATTCAATATAGTGTTCTCTTTTGTGATTTCAACATAGAATTTTATTCTGATCAAAATGTTTACTTTATTGGATCTCCAAATATATTGGACAAATTAAATATACACTCCACCTTATGGAGGGTGGTATATTTATAGGATGCTAACATTTCTTAAATGTCAAAGAATACCCGAAAAATATATAAATTCTAGTGTAACACCAATTTTTCCTTTTTTTAATTTTTCTATTATTTTTTGCTTAAATTTTTAATATTATTGTTTATTTAAAATTCGTCCTATACCATATTAAATTAAAAATAAAATAATTTTTCTCTTCTACTTTTTTTATTACAGTGATTACCATGGTCTGGTCCACAGTATGGCATATATAGAAAACATCAGTTACAACAACAACTACAGCTGCTGCAATATATAAATAAATACAAATAAATCCAATGAAAACATGAAAAATTAACATGTTTGCAAATGTACGATTTAAATGAATAAACGAATGAAGTGAAAGGGAAAAAAAGAAAACCACAACAAAATAACAGCAACGACAAAAATATCAATTTATATGCATGGTTGGAAAATACAACAGCAACAAATATATATGTGAATGTAGTTGTGTGTGAGAGTGTTCACGTGCATAAGTGAGGTTATATAGCCAAAGTTAATAATAATTTAATGTAATTAAGGAATAATAATAAAGTTCAAAAAATAAATTATGGTGACGAAAAATTGTGCAGATTTATTTCGTGATGAAAAAGTGAAAACCTCCAAAATATAGTGGTTAGATTTTTGAAAACGAAAAGGGAAAAGTGTCATTTGAAATTTATTTTCTGTGTGTGTGTCCCAGTGTCCTTTCTCTCTGTCAAAATACCAACAATGAGTTAAAACGGAAATGCTGTTTGCGGTTGACCTGTGAATAATTACCATTGAGGAAATCTGCCGCAAGGTGTCAGGAAAAGTAAAATGCTTAAATAAATTATAACCTCAGCTTGACGAAAAGTATTGTGTAAAGAGATTAAATGTGAAAAAGAGCGATTAAAGTGAAAATCTGAAAACCATTTTAATTTGTGGATATTTATGTGTGCTCTTTCCAAATGTGTAAAATGAAATAGAAGAAAATTATGAAAAAATATAAAAATTATAATAAAGTGTTTGCTTCAATCCCTCAATGCTATGACCTCTTCCTTTTTAGCAATTAATTGAAAACAAGAAATAATCCAACTCGCCAAGGGAAATTGTGCCAGCACACTTATGAAAATGCCATAGCTACCTTTGCAATTTAACCCCTTCGGAGACGAACGTGTAATGTTCCATGAAATTTACACTAATTAAAAAAAGAAACGAAACTTCTCTGCAAGCAATTGCTCGAATGTAATTTGTAATTTAATCTAGCCAAGCAAACAGTTTACCAACACCCACCCACTTAGCGGAAAAAATAACGTTTAATTAAAATGCATTGCTTTTATGTGGAAAACCAACCAACAACAACAACAACCAAGAAATAAATTCTGTACAAGAAAAAGAAAATTTATTTATAAACTGCCAAACAAGAAACGAAGGAAAAAATTGAAAAAAAGATGAAGAGAAAAATATAATTTTTCAAGTCGAGCAGTAAAAGTTTCTGTGCCCTCAAACAATAAGTATGAAGTAAAAATACATATAATTAAGTAAAACAAGTGAAGCTAGTAATCTTAAAATAAAACAAGAAAAACAAATTTACAACAAATGCAACTACAACAACGTCAGCAACATCTCATAACTTTCGCAGCTTCTGATCCTGCAACTGCAACTCAAGATTAAAAACGGCAACGACATTAACATTGTTCTCGTTTTGTAAAGAAAACAAGAGAAAATAAACGGGAAAAGGAAGTGGAACACAAAAACATACAACCAAAAAAATAAAAATAAAATTCCCTCATATAAATAGTGCCACACTGCCATCATCGTCGTCACAGGAACCATCATCACCACCACCAAACAACTTTCAACTTTGGTGCATTTAAAGCGTTGAGTTTTTATTCTTCCATCAACAACGCCAGCCTCCACATTCGGAGTTGTGTTCTTCTTCTTAATTTTTTTATTCCACTCTTAACTTTCAACATCAACATTGTTCTTCTCTGCGTTTCGGCGTGTTTTTTGGTGCAAACGAAAGGATATATTGTCGTTTAACCCCACCAACACCAGCAAAACGCCAGAAAAGTAACAAAACACAAAAAACATTGCCTGAGGAATACCACCACTACCATCATCCATTCTTTGTTCCAGTTCAACTTCTTCATTCATTCATAGCAAGAACAAAACTTTCCGGCATACGTTTCACAGTTTTACAAAAAGTAAGTATAATACATTGTAATACATTCTCATAATACATTCTCTTTAAGATATAAATTATGCTAAGCATTTTTTTTGTGGCGAAATAAAGAAAGCATTAGAAATGTGAATTTGAAGGAAATAGAACAAAACAAAAAAAATACTGGAAATATTTATTAGGACGTTTAAATAAAAAATTAACATAAAATACATTCCTTCCGAAGGAGAACGGGAGAGAGATTAATGTGCTGTCATGGAAACCACTACTGATTTTCCGTGTCGCATTTTGAAATTAATAATTTATCAATCTCTCAAACATTTAACACTAATTTATTCCTACCATTCGTGGTTCGGCTTGGAATCCCATTCTCCGGGAGCAGGAGTGCCATATTTAGATATTTCTTGATGTTGACTTTGCCAAAGTAGAAGCAGGAGTGGTATTTTTGCCTTTAGTATCCACACCTGTTGCGTTATATTTGGCTGGTACTTCACCATGCATATTGTACGTTTCGCCCTTTTTTTACCAAATACAGAATTCTGGTTAGTTCCTTTAAAAAAATCCTTCAATAACAAATATTGGAACTTTTATGGAACATTATATGGGGGACTATACCAAAACATTGGCCGATATATCTCATTTTCTATGAGTAGTAGTAATGTATGCGCAAAAATGCAAAGCTATATCATAAATATTGCGATCTCTATAGTGACCCGTGTAATTACAATAAATTGAAAACAAGTCTTTAACTGGGTACGAAACGAAATATAGGGACAGAAAAATGACACTCTCACACATATTTCTGCGAATACCAAACTATGTTCCACATTGTTCCAAAAAAATCTAGTTCACTAAATTTGAAATTACACTAAAATTTAATACGTGAGGATAAATAAAATATATCATTGTGTGTAAAGGCTACGGTAATTTATTGAAGCGTTTTTTTATTTTAGTGGATTCCTATTGTTTATAGTAATGATTCGTTAACATTCAGCGGTTCAAATGGAAAAACTAGAGGTCACAATTATGACCCGAACATCTGGAAATGTTACACGGAGAAGTGGATCTGTCCGTGGAATAAGCACGACCCCTTCTAAAATAATCGGTCAATATTCGAACTCCGACGTATGTGCAAAAAGTATCAACATTTGTATTCTACGCCGCATATATGTTTACTTCTGAAGTACAAAGACAGGAGAAATAGATAGTTCATTCAAGCGAAAGTTTAAATTTGACCTTTTTAAACTATTTGTAGGTGTCTACCGTTTTTGTCTGGTTTCCTCCAATGATCAATAATTATTATAAGCCGAAAATCATTAAAGTTACTTGCCATCCTTTTAGAACGACTTTTTGACAGTGATCGGTCAAAATTTTGCGGGTGAAATCAACGAAGACTTTTGTGTATAAATTAACAAAATTTGAATCTTCACTGCGAAATAATATTCGTTGAAATATGTCTCTAATCCCTCAAGAGGATCCAAATATCGCGAAATAGGGTCCAGGGTCGGATATATATCAGCAGAAAGTTGGAGTTTTGTGGTAGTTGTGTGGGGTATCATATGGTCGGCCCCGTTCGACTATACTGTTCCGTACAAACTGAACGATTTTCATTTACCAAAAATCGGTCGAAAATATATATTGAAGCTATATCTAAATCTGAATCGATTTTTATGAAATTTAGCACACGCTATTCTACACTTAATTTAGTACGCTATTCCAAAAGTCGTACAAATTGAACGATGTTCAGGGACTTTGGTGCGGTTTTCACGAAACTTATCAGACATCATTCAAGACTTAATTCAGTACGCTGTGCCAAAATTCGTGCAAATCGAATGATTTTCAGGGACTATGGTGCACCATTTACCTAAAATCGGGCGAAACTATATATCTAAATCTGAACCGATTTTCACGAAACTTAGCACACGTCATTCTAGACTTAAATCAGTACGCTGTGCCAAAATTCGTGCAAATCGAATGATTTTCAAGGGCTTTGGTGCACGATTTACCTAAAATCGGACGAAAATATATGTGGGAGCTATTTCTAAATCTGAACCGATTTTCTCCAATTTTAATAGGGTTCGTCCCTGGGCCAAATAAGTGATTTGTCCGAAAGTTCATTGAAATCGGATTATAAATGCGACCTGTGCTTTGTTTACAATTTAACATCAACAGACGGACGGACGGACAGACGGTCGGACATGTATAAATCGACTCTAAAAGTGATTCTATGCATATTCTCAAAAGGAACCATGGGTCTATCTCGATTAAATTTGCCTGTTACAACACACAGTGTGGTGAAAGGTATAAAAACAATTCTTTAGAACTCATAAATTAAATATCATTCTTGACATTGAAGAATAATACATAGGTTCTTCGAGCTGGAAATTAAATTCAATGAGAAAATCTTACTCCTAATCAGAACTGAAAAATCAGTTAAGTTCTCCTTTCTCAGTTTGTTTTTATTAAATGTGCCGGCGAGTCGAACAGAATATGAACGGATGCCAGCTAATTTTTCTACTTCCCGGTATACTTGGGTCCGATACGTTTTTATGGCATATTATATAGGCCCTCGATTGAGAACCCGTGCCTTCAAAAAATAATATTAAAATTACTTACTAGTTTAATCCCGATACCTTGTTTTAAACAGTCCTAGACCGATGTGTATATAAAATATGAAATGATGTGTATATTAAATATCAGAATCATTGATACCGTTTCACTCCAATGAAGGCGTTATTTGATTGCCTCGTTCAGTCGACCTCCAATAAACGGCCATCTTAGAAGTCGGTCATATTTCCATCGGTCCACTCACTTTTCTTAATGGCTGTTTCTCCCACGCTACATTTTGTGATCTATTTTGCTCCAATCCTGTATTTAACAAGTAATACGCCTTATCTTGGTCAGGAGAAAAATTGCCATTGAAGAATTGATCAAGTCTACCAAATGGAATGTTCCTTCTTCGTTTTTTATTCTCTGTGGAAGATTTCTTCACTAGAGTATCTTGTTCTGTAGACAAACGATTTGGAACAGGCGTTCAATTGTGAACTCATTGTCACAACTTCTGATAAAGACAGTTGCTTCTTCTATCTGAGGTGTGATTGTCTAGCGTGGGAGAGCAATGTTAGTCACTAGATTTCTCAGGGTTTCTATGTTTGTTGACGTCTCAAGCTGAAGAATCAGATAGCCTCCTTTGAGCTGGACAGATCAATAAGGTCCCCTACAAAAGGCGATACTAATTATTATTGTTGTTAATCCAAACTAAGACCTCCTTTCGGCTCTCATTTTTAGTTTAACGGGCTCACTACCGGGCGATAACAGCCTAGCATAGATCGTCCCTAAAGTATCTCCTAACTACCTATGCATATGACACAACACATTTCAAGTTATTTCTGCATTCTTACTCATTCTTGCAGTCTGGTTAGTCCTTTTGGGATTCCTGTTTTTAATGGAAGATTCTGACGCATTGTTCTTCCCTTCACCGCTTCCGTGAAAGTAGAGGGACGGTCATGCTTATCCTTATGGGCAGGCGTTTGCTGTTCGTTGTGGTTTCTCCGGTTTATTCTGGTCAATTTCCACTTCTCTGATCTAGATAGATGTTTCTTCCTTGTCGTAAGCTTGACAGTTTTCTATCAAATATATGGGAGCAATTTCAACAACTTCGTTTCAATCGAACAAAAATTGGAAGTTTGGAGTGCTATTGTAGAATCGAACGAAAATATCTGTTCAATTTCCCAGAGTGAAGATAAATGTCGAACCTTGATAAATTTGATTTGCAGATGCAATTTCCTATCAACATCTGGTTCTCCTTTTCATCGTTCGAAAGGGGAAAAACTGAATTAAAATCATTCAAGGATCATCGCTCTTACAGGCAAAAACTAGGATTCGAAGATAGGTTCCCAAAGCAACAAAAATGTTGCAAGACCACGTAGCGTTCTGAACCATCAACGCACTTACGCATTGCTACAACAAAAATCTGTTTTCAAAATGACTGCTTCTAGAGTGAACACATATGTCGAACCCTGATAAATTTGAATTTAATTCGCAGAGGTATTTCAAAAATAATGGTGGAGCTAATTTTCCTTTCCATCTACTGTGATTTCTGTGATTTTATTCTGATCTAATATATCTACTCGAAAAGGTCTCTGGTGAATATTTTGGGATGTTACAACCTTACATTAAATGTTATAATAACGGTTTTTAATAGATTCCTAGTTTTATATTAAAACTGAAATCTTGAAAATTTGTAAATTACAATATCTTAAAAGGAAGGAATTTCCATTAAACTCTTCTAAAATATGAGAGATTTGTCCATTAAATTCTTCAGTGCTAGTTGGAACTAAATAACTCTTCCAATTGAGTTTGGAATTGAGAAAGATCCTCTATAAATTCTCTGGTATTCATTTATTTCTAAAAATGAAACTTCACGTAAAGAATTTATAGGACACTTAAAAAAATATATTCCTAATATTTCTTTGTTTTATTTCCAAAGAAAATATTTTTATAATAAAAAAGAAGGCTTGGAACTGTCGTAGTCATTTAATTACCTAAAAGTATATATCAAATCATTCAAATATACATACCTACAAGGCGTAATAATATGTTATTATTTTGAAGTATAAATAAAGTGAAGATGGGGGCATTAAACATATGATTTGGTTCACAACGCCCCAAAAATAGGCATTACACATTAACAATAAATATAAACTTGTTGGTTGAAATAGTTTTTGTAATTTCATTTATAATAGAAAAAGTTTCAAATTATATTCAACGCATATTGAGGTCATTGCGTGACACTAGTTTCTGTAAATAAATCTATATTTATACATTTTTTTTTTTTTGTATTTTTTGATGCTGTACAATTTGTCCCTCATTACAGCCTAATATCCCCCACAAAATGCATCATTGTTTCTTTAGAATTTTCTTTTTAACCCAGATACAGACATTTATTATTCTCACATACCTACGACATGACATTATTTCTTCGAAACTACAAGTTGAAGGTGTAACACTTACAAGACGTTCAACGTTTGTTTTTGTCATTTATAATTTTTTTGTAGTTTCTATTTCTATTTTCCCCATTTATTTTCCTATCCTTGTGTTTTCATAGTTGCTATACATTTGCTGTCTGTGTATGCATGCCAAGTATTGTTAACGTGGACGTCATTGTTCTTCTCCTCGGTTTCAACGTCTTGCAATGCCTTAAAGTATGCAATAGTTTCAAGCAAGCCAGCATTTGGGTTTTGTTATAAATGTATGAAGAAGGAAAACCCCCAACAACAACAATAACAAAAAATGAGGTATGCTCTGAATGTGGTAATTGTGTCTAAAAGACTCGAGTCGAGACAACGGTGACAATGTCTGGGAATTACTATTATCCTGAGTCGGTATACAAAAAGGACATTTTCGTTGAATATTATCACAACAATGTGTTAATGGCGTCTAAGGATTTTTTTGGTAATGCCGTCTGGTGTTTTGTGGCCAATGAGAATAATTACTATTTAATCCTGGAATATTACGTACAAACTGCAATGTTATAGACATTTATTACCAAAAAGGATTTACGACAATTAAAAAGTGATATTTAGCAAATCGGTAACTAAAAATATCTCAATAATTTGTTGTTTAGAAAATGAAATTTAAAAGCAAAATCTTAACAATGTCTGGACATAAGAACCCTTACCCACATATTGGCTATGATTTTTTTTTTCGTATTGATTCACAGACGTAAATAGTACCGTATGATATTGAAGAATTGTGTACTCAATACCCAAATGCTGCAATACACAGACGTAAACAATCTGTCTAAGTACCATTCATGTCCAAGTTTTTTTTCCTCTTCAAGAGTACCCTCATTACCCACTCATTGTCTAATATGCTGTGTCTAATCATCAATTAGGGCAAGATATTAAATCTTATCCCTCAGAAACATGCAATGTTAGTTCATGAAAAAAATGTTATTGCAAACATGTGAAATGGATATTAAATTTAATGTTTTTTTATTCGTCGACAAAATTGAATAGAAGTTTTTGTCAAATATGAGCACGAGCAGCTCCCATAACATTTTTTTTCAATTTTTTTAGCCCACTTGGCTTTAATTTGATATTTCAAATTCTTTGGCTATGAAAAACATGTTGGCACAAAATATACAAGATATTTAGCAAATTTCACCCGCATTTGCAAAAAAAAGCAGTGAGCGGAGCAGTATAGTCGGACGGGGCCGACCATATGATACCCTACACAACTTTCACTTGTAAATATATGTACGCTATAGAATACAATTTCTTTTTTTTAAGTCAAGGTCCATTTGACCCACTAAATACTGACTGATCTTTATCAAATTCGAGATGTTTGTGTCATAATTGCGGCCTCTTGGGGCTGCACAAAGCTATAATACCCTGACAACATAGTTGTGTGGGGTATAACAATATTTATTATTCGGTATTTCATGTTCTCGAATGTAAAAAAATAGTATTGCAGAAAATTTTCCATAGCCCACAAATTAATGAAGGATCTGACCCATTTATAATATTTTAAGGATTTTTCTACTAAAAATTAGTAGGGGTTATTAGAAATTTTGGAGTATTGGGTATTTTAACGCATTTATGGAATTTGTATGTTAGATTCTGATTGGGTAACTAATATAGCTGCTAAAATTATCAACATGGATCAATTTTTTGTGTAACACCGAAAATACGATCGCCTTAACAATTTTTGGGGATTTTGGATATGTTTTGTAACCAATAATCACTTTCGCTTCCTAAATCTATGATTAGAAACTCTGTTTAACGTACCAACGCTTCTGACAATACTTAAAAAATATTTATATTAATAATTTTTGATATGAAGGTGAGAACGCAAAATGCCGATGTACAGTCAATTCAGTTATAAAATTTGTCAAAAAATCCCCAAAATACCGAATTACCCTTATATGGGAGTTACACAGAAACCTGGACCAATATATCAAATTTACCTAGGAAGAAAATTCAGAGCTCTATCTTAAATATTGCGATCTCTATCGTGATTCCCACAGAATGTATACCTGATCAAGAATGTATACCTTGTGTGGTCTCTGGTGAATATTTCGAGGAATGACAAACTTCACCTCATTGAATTTTGAATTTAATTCGCAGATGCAGTTTCGCATCTACTGCGATATAAATACAAGTTGTTAACATACGAACTTTGTAAAAGCCGCATCGCCCAATATACCTGATGAGCTGTTTAACCAACAGCGAAACGCGTCGCATAATGTTCGGTGCGGTGCAGAAACTCACAGAATTGTAGACAAATCAATCATGGTTTTTGCATTACGATAACGAGTTAGCTCACACGTCTATGCCTGTGCCTGAGTTTTTGACAGTTATCGTACCTGAATATAGTTATTGATGAATAAATAAACGGTTCATTTTTTCATCAGACCTAAATGGTTAATTTTTGAACAAACCTCGTATATGGAAGGCAACAACTCCAATGCTATTACAAATATAATACCACAAGTTATTCCATGCTTAAAACAACGAATTAACAACAAAATATTTACATTACTGTTTTTTTTTGTTTGTTCTGAATATTAGCTCTGTTGTCTGTGATGTTTATTCTACTGCAGATGACAACACAAAAATAACAGCATTCATGGAATAACAAACTATAAACAACAATATTTGTTACATTACCGGCCATTTTTTGCGTTTGTGTTAAACTGAGAGATTTTTCAATCGCACAGGAGTAGTAACAAAACCCCAATAGAGCTCCAAAACAACCTCCAAACTACCACCTCACAGACAAACACACACAAACACTCTTTCATACAATTTTACAGCACCTCGTTGTCATACCACCATGATGCTGTTGATAACGGCTTTGTTTACTTGTTTCTGTTATTGGCGGCTGCCTTCATTCACTCCTGCCACCCACTCTCATTGTTTTTCTTCTCCTCCTCCGATGTGCCGCTCACTCACCATGCTGTCTGCATATCACAGTGATGTTTTGATGCTACTGGGTATTGCTAATATTTTGTTGTTGTTGTTGTTATTGGTCCATTATGTATAGTTGTTATTATTGTCATTAAATATAACAAGTTTTCCTCGTCTGTTTGTTCGTTGTTATTTTTATATTAACTGAGCGTTTCGTTGTTGGCGTTGTTGTTGCTGCTTTTGTTATTGTTATTTTTGCTCATCAACAGTATTTTTATGTCATCCTTAACAACAAAAATTTACAAAATAAAGAAAAACAATTGGTTGGAGGGAAGTGTGTATATTAAAGTACGCTATTAAACAAATGAATTACAATGTAAAGAAACAAATTTTAACTTGATAGTTGTAAAAGTTTGTTGGACTTGGAAGGATAAATATTGATAAAGAAAATTAGATGGGATGCATACAGAAGAATAGATGATACATTTAAGAGATTTAGAATGTTACAAATTGAGGTAAAAAGGACATTGAATAAATTCCTTAATAAACATCATTTAAATAGATTAAGTATTAAGTAAAGTTTGTACATATAATTGATTGGCATGATGGCAATTTGGTAAAAAAAACAGGTAAAACTCTCTTAAGTTCTGCAGACGGACATTTCTATATAGTCCTCCATGAGTTGGGCATTAAAAATACATAAAATCGATCGGGACTTTAAAACCCCAATCATACTATACAATATCAAATTAGAACCAATTAGGTGGACATCCTGCCGTTAAAAATAAAAAATACCGTTAAACCGTTAACCCTATAATACCCTACACAACTAACAAAATTTGCGATATTTGCACTCTGTTGACCGATTAGATATCAAACGCTTCTCTGCGTCATATTTTCCGAATCATATGTTCCCGAAGTAAAAATTACTCCATGAGATTAAAATTTTGTTATTTTACACAAAAAAAGTTTTGGTTCATTATCATGACGGCCATTCGAATTTGTTGATTTTATGGTCTCCCTCATGGGAAATTTTTAATCTTCGGCTTATAATTGTGGCGTCAGTAGCAACTAGAAGACAGTAAAAAAATTAATTTTTTCGGTCAATTTGATCCACGAAATTATTGAAAATTATATGCGTCGTCCTTGACCTTAATCGAAATCTCATGCGGATTTCCTAACTATCAGCGACACATTTCCATCCTCTAGTGTGGTAATTGGAATACTTAATAATATGAGAACACGTAGACCCGGGTAAAAGTTTCTATATAACTCTCACATCCAATTACATATAACAATGTAATTGGTATCAATATGTTAACCACTCCTCTTGGATATTCTAACATCTTCTCCTGTCTATGACCTTCAGGAGTAAAAATATACGCCATCGAATGCAAAATTCTTTCACGCAAATGTCTTGGACCCCATAAATATTGACCGATCATTATTATAGCTCCCACCATACTGTGGTACAGGGTAGTCCGTCCATCCCTCCATGTATTTTTGTGAGCAAAGTACTGGTCGCATTTATTATACGAATTGTATGAAATTTGGCACAGCGCATTTATTTGGCCCAAGGACGAGCCCTATTGTGAAATCGGTTCAGATTTCACAATAGGGCTTCCTATTTAATGTAAATAGTGCACCAAAGTTTTTATATATTTTTCGATTAACACGAAATTTGGCATAGCGCACTGAATTGATTCTAGAATAAATAAATTGATTCTAAAGTTTGGCATAGTGTACTGAATTGTGTCTAGAATAATGTGTGTTAAGTTTCGTTATAATCGCTTGATATTTTGATTAGCTCCCATATATATTTTCATCGGAATTTAGGTAAATGATTGTCCGTTTGATACGAAATTTTGTAAAACTTATCAAATTGAAGTTAGAATGACGTTATTGGTACAGATGCACTCTTTAACATAGGTTAAATTTTGACATATCTCCCATACAATAGTCCCTCCCAATTTTCGATATTTGGCCGATTTCATACGCATTATCTGACCGAATGGCTCTAGTTCACATGGTTGAGGTTATAAAAAGTTTGGCCTGGACGAACTCCATTTAAAAATTGTGTGCACAAAATATATTCAACTCTCCTTAATTATTTGTAGGATGTTTAATTCCAAATGGGATATATTGGTTCACGTTTTGTTATAGCTCCCATATAACGTTACGCCCAAACATTCGGTATTACTTACTTACTTTACTTATATCATCCTCCACTTGATCTTTCTATCGAAGCCGTGGGCTTCCCCTTCTACGTGAACCGTCAGTAGGCTCGCTTTTATATGCCTTTTGAGCTGGGCATCCTCATCTCAGCTCGATACGTCTGACTATGTTGATATCCGTTTATAGATGGTATAGCTCGTGGTTCATTTGAGACCAATAGTCAGATCTTACGAAGAATTTTTCTCTCAAGCACTCCAAGAGACGTCTCATCTGTTTGCGTAAGTATACATGCTTCTGATCCATACACCATCACGAGTAGTATCAGCGTCTTGTAGAATATGAGTTCTATATTGTGATTGAGTCTCTAAATTGCTTACTTAGACCAATGTAGCATTTTTTGGCCAACACTATTATTCTCCGAATTTCAAAACTGATGCCATTAGTTTTATTTATGGCGTTACCGATGTATATAAAATCTCTAACTACCTTGAAACTGTAGTTTTGATGTTCCACAGTTAGTCCGAGTCTACTGGACGCCTTGCGCGTTGATACCATCAGCATGACATTCTCGCCATTTTCTGCCAGACCCACTTTGACAGACTCCTTACCGCTCTCACTATTCCATGTCATCGGCATAGGCGAGTAAAATGTTTTGCTTGGTGTACAGAGTTCCATTTCTGTTCACCTTTGCATCTCGTATGACCTTATCCAGGAGGATGCCAAAAAGGTCACACGACAAACTGTCATCCAAAATATGAAATTACCGTTAAATTTGTTAAAAAAATGCCTAAAGTCACCAAAATACCGAATTATGCAGATACAGGAAATGATAAATTATAGACAATGTGGTTGAAAAATGTCCTTGAACTTTTCTAAATATAGATCTACCCGAAAAAGTAGACCTATATTGGCGATTTTTTATTGGAATGATGAGAACCCAATATATATGCCCAATAGGTTCAAAATACCGAATATTGGGTGGTATTTCTATGTGGTGGCTAACTCAAAAATACCGCATATTGGCTAAATCGACATAGAATTTTATACTGATCAAGAGATGTATTCAAATTGGTAATTACAGGCGTATATTTCTTTTATTCAAAAAAGCCTGTAACACCGACTTTTCTATGTTATACCTACAAACGTTGTCCTCTTATCCCCCAAATAACAATTCTTTTTTAATTTGATCGGCTTAAATTTCCTATTTACAATTAAGTGTCATGTATCATTGTGTCGAGCAATCATTTGTCAATGGAGAAGAGGCAAACGACCGGCTATTTATCATTGTGAACACGTAGATGGCGGCTACCAAGTGGCCAAGTCACATTTATTTAAATATTAAACCACTGTAATGTAAAACTCTGTACGACCCATTAACCGATATTGTTGCCATTTTACCTCCAACACCACCATCACCACTTCGGCGACCATCAATGTTCATGAATTGTGTATTTTATATTGCAGCTGTTTATGTGCTGTGGTTGGGAATTCTGTTTTCTGGTATCGTCGTTCCCTGGTGTCTGTCGCCAAGAGATAAGCTTTAGTTACGGCCCAAGATACATTTGGTACTTCGTCGTTTTTTTTTTAGTCTCATTTCCACCCCTATGCTTGTGCGGCATTGTGATGTTTAGCTGTTGCGGCATTTGAGCTGTCTGTGATATATATTCGCCGCCAGTGTGTATGTGTGTGTGCGTAATACGCACCAACTCACAAATACAATTGATGTATATGACGGCGCGTGTTTATCCCCAATACTGCTGGCGTAGTGAGCTGTGCGTATCCTTTTTTGTGTGTACAAGCAACTGTGTTGTGTTTTAAATTTCCAAAAAAAAATACAGAGGTTGGTGTTTGTTTCTGTTCTTACTGTCTGTCTACTGTTGGTGATTTTGCTGCCGGTGCTTTGGGGGATTCACGATTTTTTCGTTTTGTCAGCGACGGGAGACATAATGACGCAGTCAGTATTCGTGCTCAATTTTAAATGTATGTTTGTAGGTTATAGTAGCGTTGTTTCTTTTCTGTGTATTTGCACAGCCATGTTTTAAATGTTTTTATCCTTAAGAAATTGTTCTTCTTTAACATCGAATACATTTTGGCAAAATGTTAACCTGATCATGCTATACCTTTCCGCCCGTGGGCGATTATGACAGAAATATATTATTTCATATTAATGGCCTGAAGGATGTGCCAACATTAACCACAGCATGAATGGAAATCATTTCCATGGTAAAATGATAATGCGATTTTTTTGTAATTTCCTTTCCCGCAAATATGGATTCTTTGTATAAAGAAGCGTGTGGCGGTGTTTGCCTTGATTACAGCTAGGAGTTCTAATTGAAATTTAAATCAGAAATATTGACGGCGTATTTTTACTCACCTCTAAGAGTAAAAACAGTAAGGCAAGAATGAATGAATCTAATTGTAAATTGCAAATTAATCATGTGAACTATATTTACATATGAAGCGAATTTAATATTTCGAATACAGATGTCCTCTACAACGTGTACGATTAAATTTTCATCACCGGAATAGAAATTTCGTGCCGACATTAATGTTGATCTAATTCCAATTCGAAGTGTAACAAGTCTTTGAATCCCAAAAATTACAATGTCATTATAACATGCCGATTTAGAAACCTCCAAAATATGTATTTTAATCCCAGGATGAATCATTTATATTACGTTTTAGTCGGATAAAAACGTTATTTTGTTTGAGTCGATGTATTAGAGTTCTCATAGGTGATGATTCGGCTGGTCTTCATCGTTTTTTGAATTACTCCGCAGGATTCAGCCGGTACTGATGAAGCCGATGACCATTTGCTTCGAATTCCTTCTCCAAAGAACAACTTTCGTTGGAATGTCTCGACTTAAAATACGTACACGGCCAATTGTTGTTTGTACCCCGCAAATTTCGATATCTTGAGGATTTTGAACACGTTTACCGATCGAATTGATTGTTTTTGGGTATGTTGGGTTCTAGAACATTTTCATCAAATTTATCGCTGAAAAAATGCTGAATTCAAATGCGAATAAATATTATCTATATAGTAAAAGAAATATATTGGTTTCGGTATAGCTCCCAAAACCCTTTATGATTTTAAATGTTTCAGTAAAATTTTTGAACCAAATTTGCCACTTAAGGTTTGTGCATATGTTTGCAACAGTCAAAAGAAATCGAGAGAATATCTTTGCATATTCTTTGTCGATTTATGCATATCCGTCTGTCCGTCCAACAACGTACAGGTTGCATTGATGATCCGAATTGGATGAAATTTGGCAAATGCCACTTATTTGGCCCAAGGACTCACCCTATTGAAATTCGGTTTCAGTGTAAATATAGCTCCCATTTATATGTTCGTCCGATTTTATGTAAATGGAACACCAAACTCCCAAAGTGTGTACGATTGAGACATCAGACATCAGTAGGCGTATATGAAGTTTTCAGATTCAGATATATTTTCCATATATATTTTCGTCTGATTTTATATAAATAGTACACTAAGCTCACAAGGTAGGTCAGATTGAGACAAAATTTTCTACAGAGTAGTAATTTCAATTCAAAATGACGTGCCGAAATTTTTATTAAAATTGGTTCAAAGTTAGATGTAGCTCCAATAAATATGTTCATATAATTTTATGTAAATAGAACACCAAACTCCCAAAGTTTTTACGATTGAGACAAAATTTTGCAATGTGACTTGCAGAAAGTGCAGAAGAAGAAAGTGCGTGGAGTTTTTTTTAATCCGTTCAGATTTAGAAATAGTTCCTATATATAGTTCCGATTTTTGTAAATGGTGCATCAACGTTTTTTAATCCGTTCAAATTTAGAAATAGTTCCTATATATAGTTTCGATTTTTGTAAATGGTGCATGAAACTCATAAGTTTGTTCCGACTGAAACTAAATTTTGCACAGGGTACTGTAATTACGACAGGTTGGCGTGCGCGAATTCAGTTTAGTTTTAGATATAGCTCCCATATATATTTTCGTCTGATTTTAAATAAATGGTGCAGGAAATTCCCAATGTTTGTCCGATTGAGACGAAATCTTGCATCAATTGCCAATTGTCTTCCAACGATGCTATGTCTGTTCTATCTACATGATATTGTACATATTTGCTAAATAAGTTCATTAGATATATATATATATATATATATATTTTCAACCGATTTCATAAAAATTTTGCACATATATCCAACATTTGTTTGTTCGATTATGACGAGAATTGGAAAATTGAGACTGGAGCAAGTAAAACAGGCTTTCCGACATATGTAAATATATACTCTCAGCATAAGACATATCGTATGTAGTCCTGACTTTTGTGGGAAATAATGTACCTATATACCCATTTGTATACTATTAACATTTTAGTGTCAAATCGGATATACCATTAACTTCTTATGAACATTTTTTTCGAAAGAGTAAAAGGATGGTCCATCTTCGGTCTCGATTTGGGTTTGGTGCGATGTGCACGGATATAATCGGATACTCCATTAGATTGATATGAAATTCAAAAAAATTTTAAAATTTTGACACTTTAGTATACTAATCGTCATATGTCGATTAGCTGAGTACATCTACCTACAGGCCGAAATTCTGCATGTTCTGTTCTGGTTCTGCCCAAGAACGGCTACCGTTTTTGGTAATCATATGTTAATATTTAGGGAATCTAATGGACCACAAACTGAATTTTGTCTGTGTTCCGTTGGTTATTATTAGTTTTTCTAATCGCTCTATATCTATGATACAAACATCACGAACTTTTTTCATGGGAAATGGGTCTAGTCAAAAGTGTTTGCTTAGTATGGAAAGTGTTTGTACGTTTTATGGATTTAAATTGTACTGTGTATCAAAATTGTTTAAAAAAACTTCCGATGTTGATAAAAATGATTTGATCTCAAAATAAAGATTTATAGGTAACAACAAAATTCCAATTTAAAATTTAGAAAAATCCCATATTTCCAATCAAAGAGTTATAATTTATCATCCAGTATTATAAAGGTTTACAACAACGCCGAATCAACTTAAATCCTCAAGCCGCCTCTCATCTCTTAACAAGTATTTCTAAAGAAAACTTTGTTTCTATATGTTATTTATGTATTCATATATTTATGTGTTTGTGTGTTACCAATCAACCTTGGTGAAGACTATATACAGATTCAACGAAATTTGTTTAGTTTCACAAAAAAAGAAACGAGAAAAACTTTTTTCATTTATTTTCATTACAACATCGACTTTTGCTTTTCCGAATGACTTGGCAATCATAAGTTTATGAGTTTGTTGTTGCTATTTGTTAAAAGTCAGACAGTTGTTTTTATTTCTATTCTTTTTCTGTTGTTGTTTTTTTGTCCTTCGTATGAATTTCTTATGTCTCGTTTTCGTTCAATACTTTTTTGGTTTGTTGAATGGCCATTTTTTTTGGTAGGTAGGTAGTTCGAAGACTAATATTCGAGGACTTCTGTTACAGGGATTATGGTTGCTTTCAATATTGAACTTGTGTGTTATATTGACATGCTCAGATTTTCTTTGGCATCCTTATGACCGTATAGCACGCACTTCGTTATTACAAATGTTTGTTTATACTTCTCGTATTCTTTCGTTTATGCTTTCCTGTTTTACATTTGTGAGCAGCTTAAGGGGATTTTCGTTTTCAAGTCTTTACATTAATGGGCAAAATTTGTTTTTTCTTTTTTCATTGAAAATTGGAAAAAGTAATTTGTTCTGGTCGCAAAAAAAGAGAAGGCAATTAACAGGGTGTAATATCGAATTGCCCTACAATCTAAATTCGTAATTGGTTGCTAAATCTCGACCATAAATTTTGTTTTCATTTAAATCCTTCTTTTTTGTTTAATTATCGCAAATTTATAATCCATAATTATCTGTTACATTTTTTTCAGAGCCATTTTTTATTTCCACTTGTGTTTGCTTGCACAAATCCTAAAAAACAGTATTCAGACTTTTTTCCATTTGCTGTTGTACGGAAAATTAAACATGACTGGCAAAACTTTTTCTACCACTAAACCAAAATGTTAATTATGTACGAACATTTGATGATGTTGTTATTGTTAAACTACAAATTAACCCACAACACAACAAAAAATGTTTGCTGTTAATTACCCCATAAATATCGACTTAAATGCTAATTAAGTTAATTTATTTGGTGAATTTACGCAAATGTATCCGCCCTCAATTTGCGGAGGGGTTTTCCAATGAATAAGGAATTGTTGGAAAGTACTTTTGGTTTGGTTAAAAAAGTTTGAATTGTTTTGATTTTTTTGGAGGGATTTATATAAAAATATTTTTTCAAGCTTCACAAAAACGTGGATTTATATAAAAATATTTTTTCAAGCTTCACAAAAAACGTGGATTTATAAAAAAAATATTTTTTCAAGCTCCACAATAACGTGGATTTATATAAAAATATTTTTTCAAGCTTCGTTCGAGAATGTTTTCAATACACTTGCATGTTTTTAATTGCTTACATACAATGACACCGCATAATTTTCGGTAGATGGAATTTTCCATCAATTTTGACTGTTTCCCCTTATACAGCATTTTTTATTTCCACAGTTTTAAAACACCGCTATTGCTGTACTTTTGACAAATGTGTTACTTCCCTTTTCCATTATATTTGTCACTTCCTTTTGATTAATGACTTGATTGATTTGTGGTAAAGAATTTACCACCACGTCATCCATTTTAATTTATGCCATTCATTCAGTCCATATGAAATACCCTCCCCTAAATTGTTAACCTGTAACGAAATGAAGAATATTTTTGGCATAAAACAAACAACTGTTGTGTGTCCTCCAATTACGGTTCTTTATTATTTCACATCAAATAAAATATTCTAATACTGACTGACATATCTGAAAAAAAAAACGAAATTCTCCAAGAAAGACCAACACCATTTTCCAACATTAAACTTGTCACTACATAACATTTGAGTAAGGTCCATGTTAAATAAACGACGTCAAGAGGTCATGAAGGATACAAAAATGGTAATTTATAACACAAATAATTTATAGTTGTTGTTTTTTTGCCTTCTCTTTTGTCTTAAAGTTGTTTCAATATTTTCCGGTTGATTTATTTTTCTTGATGGCGAGGGATTTAGGGGAAAAATTCCCTCAATTTTTTATGTCAATCTTTGGTGTGATTGGTTGGAGAAACTAATTGCCTAAAATGCTAAACATAAAAGATGACATTTAATCACACTTTGCCATGACGAATTTATTTTTTGTTCTTCCTCCTTCAGCAAATTATTCTTGTCCAAACAACATTTAGAATATTTAAATAAATAGAGGAAAGTCAGCTGTCAAAAATGTGTCCTGTTTTATGACTTGGAACTAAATATTTGCATGAAACTAGATAGGGATATTTATGTAGATGGCAGAGGTTAAGGTTAATCGGCATGAGGTGTTTTTTTAATGGTGTTTGAAATTTCTCACCTTTGAGAAAAATTTGCATAATATTTGATTCAGGACAATTTACGCTGTGGAGCTTATGGCATCTGCAGAGTATATAACAGCATCGAAAATATGTAAAGACTAGTATTTTTCATGTATCCAGTAGGCGTGGATTTATTAAAAATATTTTGTTCGTGCATCCAACAGGCGTGAATTCATTAAAAAATATTTTGTTCGTGCATCCAACAGGCTTGGATTTATTAAACTATATTTTTTTCATACATCCAACAGGCGTGGATTTATTAAAATATATTTTTTTCATACATCCAACAGGCGTGGATTTATTAAAATATATTTTTTTCATACATCCAACAGGCGTGGATTTATTAAAATATATTTTTTTCATACATCCAACAGGCGTGGATTACTTTAAGGATCTTTTTTTCAAAAAAATTTAAAATGTTTATTTAAGTGCACGCAAACTTAAAAAAAAATATTATTTTCGTTGTGCTTTATATGTTTTGGGCAACTAAACTTTTTACAAGTTGGTCACAGATCAATGAGCATTTGATTTGCATATGCTTCTCAATCAAGCTCAGCCCTCAGCCGTGTGACACACATACTTTTCAAACCCTTTCTTTCCTTTTCAAGTAAAAGTAATGCTGACCCACATAAAGTTATACCGTCTTAATATATTGCAAGCTTTGTAAATATATCTAGAGAACACATTGAAGTGACTCTTGTATCTACATGATTGCAATGGTGTTGGCAATCTTACTGTGTCTGTATACATATATGTCTTCATCAAGAATCTCGACTAAGAACAAATCTAATTGCAGCTGCTGCTGCTTCTGTTGATGATGTTCGTGGTTAGTGTGGAAAGATTGGGGGTAAAACGGAAGGGGAGTACCACCAACACCAACATGACTCCATTCAAGATGAATGACTTTTTAAGTGATGTAAATGTAACAGTTGTAGTCATTGACACGCATACATACCAAAAGGATTGCAAATAACCGCACAACCACCACCCACCACGTCCTTCCTTCCGTTCTTCCTTCCTTAGAATTCTTCAATGTTTTTGAAAGACCATAAACTGGGGGTTTCCTCCCATCTTCCCATTAGGCAAAGACACAAACACACTATTCTCTCACTATCTGTAAATGAGATACAGAGCATTGAATGATGAATGCTAAGAAGCAAAAAGGGGGGCGATTAAATTCTTAGATATCAAGGGGTACTTTTAATCGCACATCAAGCTTCACTGCGCACCCAGTTGTAATATTTTAGATGACAAAAGTCGACTATGACATAAAAGCAAGAAATTTAATTAAGATGGGATATCAAAGGACTTAACGATTGGTTGGGTTGGTTGTTGTTGATGTTATTGTTGTTGGATGTATTTGTGTGATTAGTGGCAGCTGAAATTTGTCAAATCTTTGAATTATCCGACTGAAATTATTGACGTTTTTTGTTAAATCCTAACATCTGGAAGATGAGATGGGCACAATTAATAGTGAAATAAAGATTGTTATGTTATACACACATAATTTCGAAGGGATAATATCGAATATATAGTGAATATATTCAATTATCACAGGGACGTATAGTGTAGATAAAATTCTTAAATTTCAATTTCGGTTCTAAATCGAAATTTAAGAATTTTATCTACACTATACGTCCCTGTGATAATTGAATATATTCACTATATATTCGAAATTATCCCTTCGAAATTATGTGTGTATAACATTACAATCTTTATTTCACTATTAATTGTGCCCATCTCATCTTCCAGATGTTAGGATTTAACAAAAAACGTCAATAATTTCAGTCGGATAATTCCTCCTCGAGGAGGGATAACATGTAAAAACGCAGGATAACAAGTTATAAACGATTTCGACTGTAGTAATTGTAATTGAGTTCAAAATATGTTGTGCCATAATATGATACAACTAAACGTGGTTCGATGTAATTAATTTAAGATAAGTAGATTTTCTCCCTCAATTATCAATTTAGAGCCAACTCGGTTGTAACCCCTGTCAGAAATCCACAAAAAGTAGAATGTTGAGGTAATTAGTAATAATTTCAGTTAGACGGATTTATCACCAAATTGGGTCGATTAGAGGACAATACAATTAAAAACGTGTCTGAAATTATCAACGTGAGCCGATGTATAATATTTCAATTTTTGGTAGAGCGTACAGAAGTGAGAAGAATTAGGAACATAAATTCAAACTTACTTCGAAGAGGTATTTTATCCTCTTATAAAACGAACCAGTAATGAAAGTAGTAAAGTCCAGCGGGGCCGACTATATGATAGCCTTCACCACTATGGGTATATTAAAAATATGCATCCTAAGAGAAGGTCCAATATCATGAAATTGGATGAACTAAAATTTTAGTTAGACCTTTATTATAATGTGAATCGACTTAGATCAATCCATAAACATGCCATTCGTTTGTTACAATGGGACAAAATTATGTAAAACAAATATCAATCGGGAATCCGTTGAATATTTAGAGCCCAATATACACGAAATCGGTCGGAAATATATGTATTTCTACACGCAATTACGTCATTCTATTCTGAAAAACATGGACAGTTTGGTGCAACATTTACTTAAAATCGGATGAAAATACACATGAAACGAAACTTGTGACAGGTTAGGTTAGACTAATTTATTGGGCGAAAATATATACAGGAGCTATATATAAATCTGAACCGATTTTCACGAAACATAACACACATCATTCTAGACACACATCATTGGTACACCTTTTACATAAAATCCGACGAAAATATGTATATAACTTTCAATTTGCACAAAATTTGGCATAGTGTACTACATTGAGTTTAGAATGATGTGTGCAAATTTTCGTAAAATAAGGTTCAGATTTAGATATAGCTCATATATATATTTTCGTCCGAAGTCCATATATATATATATATATATATATATCCGTGAAAATCGGTTCAATGAAATGACATTTAGCATAGGTTCCAGAAAGGCGTAAAGAAATTATATTTAAGTTCGTTCAATTTGATGCCAATGTTCTTTTGAAAAAGCGGAGTCTGTTAGGAGACATATGTAGAATATTTCCAAAGTGGTGAAGGGTATTATATAGTCGGGCCAGTGCGACTTTACTACTTTCCTTACTGGTTGAATTTTTATTTAAAAGGGGAAATGATTCTAAGATTTTTATTTTAAGGTGCAGTAAGATATATACCGGCATAAACCAAGTCGAAGAGGTACAAAAATTTGACACATTTTTCGGTGGCAGGAGAAATATATCCTCTAATAATGTACTTAAAATTAAGTTCTTGGTACATATCATAAATTCCATAGTAAAACGTATTGCCCACGTTATATTTTAGCTAAATGGTGCACCAAACTTGTCCGATTGAGACGAAATTTAGCACAACGTATGAAATTGGGAATAGGATTGAGAGTGTTAAGTTTCAATGAGCCAATGAGCGCAGCAGTATATTCGGACGAGGTCGACCTACCTACATAGATGTCAACAGCTCTTCTGCAGCATCTTTTCCGAATCATCTTTTCACGGAGTAAAATATTACCCCCAAAGATAGAAACTTTTTTATTTTACACAAGAAATTGTTGGTACATTCAAAGTTGGTCAGATCGCCTTCCTTATGGAAAACTTGTGATGTTCAGCTTGTAATAGTATCGCCTATAGCGCCTAAAAAACAGAAACCAGTAAGGAAAGTAGTAAAGTCGGACTGGGCCGACTATATGATACCCTTCACCCCTTTGGGGATATTCTAAATATGTATCTTTACAGATGTCGTCTTTTCGAAGGAACATTGACATGAAATTGAACGAACATAAAAATTCGATCTTCATCTATAAGTTCACTGTTTAAAATGTAATATCAATCAAGCACCCATTGATTATTTGGTTTACAAGCTAAATCTGAACCGATTTCAAGGAAACTTACCCGAGATTAATTTATATTAATTTCAGTACGTTTTGCGAATCGGCCTAGCTATGGATCTTTAGTACAACATTTACTTAAAATCGGACCCAATTCAGTACCCTATGTCAAATTTCGCACAAATCAAAAGATATATTGGGACTAACCTACCTAAAATCGGACGAAAATATATATTCGAGCTATATATAAATCTGACCCGATTTTCTCGAAACTTGGCACACGCAATTCTTGACCTAATTTAGTACTTTATGCCAAATCGAAAAATATATAGGGGCTTTGGTGCCCCATTTACCTTAAATCGGACGAAAATATATATGGGAGCTATATCTAAATCTGAACCGATTTTTCCCAATTTCCTTAAGCCAAATAAGTGACTTGTGCCAAATTTCATCCAAATCGGATGTTTACAATTTACTGTACTGTACTTTGTTTACAATTTAACATTTACAGACGGACACACTGACGGAGGGACGGACGGACATGCAGAAATCGACTCAGAAAGTGATTCTATGCATATTCTCAAAAGGAACTATGTGTCTATCTCGTTTCCTTTTGCCTGTTACAAACATATGCACAAAGACATAATACCCTGTACCACAGTGAGGTGAAGGGTATAAAAAGTAAAATTTTTTTTTGGTACATTTTATCTCCGAAATATCAAATGACCTTGACCATTACCCGAACCTCAGTCAAAATTTCCTAGACATCAGCGACGCATTTCCGTCCCTATGTAGATCCCTGTGAGTATTTACGTATACCTCGCACATTCGAGGACATACACCAATATAGAGTCAAATCCGAATACAGCGCGTTTGTTTTAAATTTCCAAGTTTTTCAATAATGCGAAGTTCGGATAATTGATATTTGTTTCATTTAAACGAATTTTGAAGTTTATTTTAATAATCTAACGACAGAGAAAAAAATTATACATGAATATTTAATGTTACAAAATTTTTTTAAGAAAAGAAAAAATAAATTTTATCTTTTCCAATTATTTATCTTCTTTACTAAATCCATATCCTGCTGTATTGCCCTTAATTTATGAAAACAGAAAGTTTTTCGATTATCCTTTCAGACAACTGAATAACAATAAAAGCAAACATTGACAAAAGGCATCTCTTTCGGAATGTTTTTTTTTTCTTCTTATCGCAAATGTGTGCCATTGCCGGTTGCTCCAATAGCCGACATACTTTTGACGCCAAAAATTTGGACCAAAACTTACTAAGCCAAAAAAAAGAGGGAAATATATATGAAACTAGAGAATAAAAGTAAACGAAAAATAAATAATTACAAAGTTTTTTTCTCGATTTCTTTTGATATGTTTTTGGCAATCGCAAAATATTGTATATTTTTTCTTCTACAAAGCTCATAGTTTAAAGTATTTTGAACTTTAATACCTTTTTGCGTATTAGTAATAAATTTAGGTTCGTTTATTATACGCAAAAGTGTTCTAGAATAACTAGTAATTATAAATTCAAAACATTAAATTTAAAGAAATTGAATATTTTATTTTTAAGAAATGTAAAAAAATTCACACCTATTTGTATGTCCATTTATTTCTTGTTGGCTTTGTTTTTCGTTCTCACCAAACTTCTGCAACACTAACCCAATAAAATTTGTGTTCTCAAGTTCTGGAAACTGACAAAGTGAATTAAATAGAAAGTTTAGATGTCAATGGACATTTTCTGGCATTTTTACAGGACAAAATTTATGTAAGTGTGTCTTTCTCGAATACAGGCATAAATTTGCCTCTGAACTTTTCTTGTTCGTCCTTTTAACTACACATTCTTATGAGCTCACTGAAACTAGGTCGAGTACCATCAGTGACGAAGGCATTGTTGATGTTGTACTTGTGGTATGGTGTGGCAACGAATGAAGCACAAGAAATATTTTGTAACTGGTGGTGCTGCTGCTGGAAAAAAGCAGAAGGATTTACTTTATGAACGAGTCTAATGCCAACCAAACACAGAAACCTACAAACCCCATTGAGTATTCTTAGCAAAAAATTTACACTTAAAAATGTATAAATTATTAAAAAGGGTTTGTGTGTGTGAGTATCTCGCAATGAGAATCACAGAGACATTTTGTGCGAGGTTGTTTTGTTTATTATTTCTTAGAAAATTAGCATACGAAATTGAAATCCCATTTTCTTCAAGTACATTTTATATTTACTCTTGCAATCCTTCGACCACATAAATCTTAAAATTTAAAAATTTTCCTCTTTTGGCCATCCCTTTTCCCATCCGTTGCAGCGGTTATTCATCTTCTAAATATGCTAATCTGTATCTTCTTATAAATAAAAATTCAAATTGTATAAAAAACTATATTCAGACCTAGGTAACCATCCCAATATTTGAATTCCTTGGAAAATAATTATAAGATGTTGTTCTATATTTCAAAATGGATCAACGTCAATATGCTTTCAAAAATCTAAGAATACGAAAAGTTCAGATAATAATAGTGGACCGACTTGATCTCTATTTCTTACAATATTAGTACTAGAGAGATTAAAATATAATATTATGCTATGCTATGTTATCGTTCTCACCAGCTAGTAAGACGAATGGACGAACATTTATAGATCTACTCTATATTATGTTAAATGGATCTAGCCCAAAGAAAATTGGGCTAGATTCATAGTCATCCCGGTCATTAGACATAATCAGTGTTGCAAGTATATATTCTTGGTAAATAATCATGTGCCAGAAAGAAGCTATATTGTGAGGGTAAATATTGATAATATACTCATCCTTTAGTATACGGATTGTCATATATTGACTAGCGGAGTCGATCTAGATCAGCGATGCTTGGCCCATTACGTTTTCGTAAAAACAAACCACTAGTCAGCCACTTAGTTTTCATAGCCAAACCTAACTGAATAAGTGGTTCAAATTTCTATTTCAACAAACATTTATGAAAATATGCTAGAATTAAAATGTATTATTTATTTTTATTTACTATATTATATATAACTAAAATTAATATTTTATTTAAAAAAAATATATGAATACAATAAATATTTCATTTAGTTTTTCTAATAATTAAAGACCAAATATGATTCCATTACTTAATATTGAACATTGAAACAATTGCTAAATCAATTAAACATTACTAACAACATTAGGCTTTGGAAGAGTACTCAACATTATTCTCGACATTGAACATTTCGTATTCAATTTTATTATTATTAATTTAGTCCGATTCCATGTCGATGGTCCTTTAAACAATTTTAATTTTTATCGTTTATGAACTTATATCTTCCAAATAATGCCTCATTAAAATTTTCTTGAAGATATGATTGTCAAAATTGAAACGTGTATTTCCCGGAACCGTGCTTTTACGATTGGCGGGCACCATAACTCCAATTAGTTCCAAATTTTAACACGTTATTCTGAACCTACAAAGCTAGAATAAATGTAATCGGTCAAGATATTCCATACATTCTAACTTGTTTGGTAGTCAAAGATAGAGAATTTTCCAAAAATCCAATTTCATAGGTCCGCCATTTTTGTTAATATTTTATACCTTTCACCACACTGTGGTACAGGGTATTATGTCTTTGAGCATATGTTTGTAACAGGCAACAGGAATCGAGATAGACCTATGGTTCATTTTGAGAATACACATAGAAACACTTTCTGAGTCGATTTATGCATGTCCGTCCGTCTGTTGATGTTAAATTGTAAACAAAGTACAGGTCGCATTTATGATCCGATTTGGATGAAATTTGGCACAAGTCACTTATTTGGCCCAATGACGAACCCTATTGAAATGGGGAAAATCGGTTCAGATTTCAGTTCGGTATAGCCTACTGAATTATGTCTAGAAGATGTGTGCTAAGTTTCGTGAAAATCGGTTCAGATTTAGATATAGCATATATATAGATTCGCCCGATTTTAAGTAAATGGTGCACCAAAGTCGCGGAAAATCATTTGATTTGCACGAATTTTGGCATAGCATATTGAATTAAGTGTAGAATGGCGTGTGCTAAGTTTCGTGAAAATGTGATCACCGATTTTAGTTAAATGGTCTACCAAAGTCCCTATATATCTTTCGATTTGCACGAAATTTGGTATAGCCTACTGAATTATGTCTAGAATGATGTGTTATAAGTTTCGTGGAAATCGGTTTAGATTAGGCCGATTGACACAAAGTACTGAAATTAATATAAAGTAATCTCTGTCAAGTTTGCTTCAAATCGTTTCAGGTATAGATATATCGCAGCTTCCATATATAATATCGACTTATTTATGTTTATTGTACACCAAATATTCAATATGTGTCTGATTAACATTAAATTTTAAACAGTGCAGCATACCGAATAGCGTGTGTCATGTTTGCTTTAAATCGATTTACACAAATCTGTCCCACTTTGCGCAAACGACTCTAAACTAGCCCAAATGAAATGAAATTTAGCATAGGTTCCAGAAAGACATAAAAATCACATATTAAAGTTCGTTCAATTTCATGTCAAAATTCCTTCATTGGAAAGAGTACATGTCTGGCTGCACTATTAAAATAGCAACCAGTATGGAAAGTAGTAAAGTCGGACGGGCCGACTATATGATACCCTTCACCACTATGGGTATATTAAACAGCTGATGATATTTATCTAAATGTGAATCTACCTAGATATATCCATAAACATATCATTCGTTTGTTACAATGGGACAAAAGTAAATCGACTTTAAACAAATATAAATAGGTCATCCGTTGGACTATGTCTGTACTTCTAGAAAACGCAACAATTCTATGCTCAATGTTGTGCAAAATTTGATGTAAATCTGACTAACATGAGGAGTTTGATGCCCAATTTACTTAAAATCGGGCGAATATATATATGAAGCTATATCCAAATATGAAGCGATTTCAACGAAACTTGTCACAGATTAGGTAATACAAATTTTAGTACGTTTTGTTCCTACCAGCCTATTGGTTCCTTGGTGCGTCAATTACTTAAAATCAATTACTTAAAACTTGGCACCCATAATTCTGGACTAAATTTACATTAAATCGGACGAAAATATATATGGGAACTTAACTTAGTACGTTATGCCAAATTTCGTGCAAATCGAAAGATATATAGGGACTTTGGTTCACCATTTACATCAAATCGAACGAAACTATATATATGGGAGCTATATCTAAATCTGGACCGACTTTCTAGAAACTTGGCAGACATCACTCTAGGCTCAATTCAGTACGTTATGCCAAATTTCGTGCAAATCGAAAGATATATAGGGACTTTGGTGCACCATTTACATCAAATCGAACGAAACTATATATATGGGAGCTACATCTAAATCTGGACCGACTTTCTAGAAACTTGGCAGACATCACTCTAGGCTCAATTCAGTACGTTATGCCAAATTTCGTGCAAATCGAAAGATATATAAGGACATTGGTGCACCATTTACATGAAATCGGTTGAAACTCTATATGGGAGCTATATATAAATCTAAACCGATTTTTCCCAATTTCAATAGGGTTCGTCCTTGGGCCAAACAAATGAGCTGTGCCAAATTTCATCCAAATCGGATTATAAATGCTGTTTACAATTCAACACCAATAGACGGACGAACGGACGGACATGTATAAATCGACTCAGAAAGTGATTCCATGCATATTCTCAAACGGAACTATGGGTATATCTCGTTTCCTTTTGCCTGTTACAAACATATGCACAAAGACATAATACCCTGTACCACAGTGTGGTGAAGGGTATAATTAATAACTTCCTCTAATTTAATGCTCGATCTCCCCCTCACAGCACACACAACATCAACATCCACAACACACGCATACACACGCACAGGAGTTGAAAAAAAAATTATTCTTCAACCCGATTTTACTCTCAGAGTGAACTCTCCCACATAAAGCAAAAGAGTGGACAGTAAACCTTTTTTAAACTCGTACTCCCACTCGCGATTAAAATCAAGGAAATCGGAGGTCGGGATATATGTAAATAATCAAAGTTCTTTATATTCTAATATTGTTTAGTATTAGTAAAGTCATAAATAGAGATTAAGGATCGAGATATAGATCCATTTCAAATTTAAGTGAAGTTGCAGTTGTGTAGGTGTTTAGGATGGGCCTGTTCCTCTTACTAAATAACTCTCTCTAATTACCTCTCCCTAAATACTTTACAATAATTACTTAGCATATATAATAATTCCACGACAAATTACTCGTATACCTTTCATACTAACATACATCACTCCACCCTCCTCGTCCATAGTAATGTTGTTAAAGGAATGGGATGTCTGCAAATAAAAACACACAAAAACAAAATATTTTTGTAAGTTTGTGCTAATTTTTGTTTGTTTTATGTGTTTATGCCCGGGGAATAAAAAAAAAACACTGCGTCAAAAACACCCCCAACACATTTCAGTTATAGACAACTGGAAGTTGCGGAAACCATAGTTTAAATAGGTCGTCGGTTGTGGTGGTGGTTTCTTTTTGGCAGTTTGGCACACTGCACCAAATTAAAATGATGAATGATTTTGTTTTAAGAGTGTTATAATATTCTTTCTGTAGTACCATTCAGTTTCATTTCTCGTTGGCTTTTAGTTTAACGTTCCACATTGTATGTTCTCTGTGGGTCTGCGGAATTTTTGTGCCAAAAAAGGTATGTCTTTTGTGTTACAACGATAAAAGTAACTCTTTGCAGTTCTTCAGGTCATTTGTGATTCTTAAATCACATAAAGAAAGAATAATTTCAAACAAAGAGTCACACATTTGTTACGAAACTTTTTACAAAATTGTTTTATATCAAACAATGAAATGATATATTTTTATGCAATTATTCCCCAAAGATATAACAGTGTTCTTAACTGTGTATATATGTTGTAGAGTGGTCCTCTTCCAGAACAAAAACATAATACAATTGTAATGGCCATCAGCTTGTAAAAAAGTTACCTTATCTGAAATGAGAGACACAAATTCTTTTTCGGCTGTTTTATCATATTTTCGAGAAAACTTGTAAAAGTTTTGAAAGAAAAGTTTTGGGTTTTTTTCTGTACTTTTCTTTTTACCGAACAAAGATAAACAATTAAGAGTAACAAGTAAGAAATGTTTGACAGGTTGATAAGAAAGTAAAGAAAAAAAGTTAAGAGAAATCAATATTAGATTTTGACATTTTGTGTGCCAAAAATAATATTCGGTTTTATTTTTTTTGGCAATAATTACAGTAGATGTGTTCTGTTTTGTCAATGGAATGGAATTAGGTCATCAGTTATACAATCAAATATATTTACGGTTGTATAATATGTGTTATTGTAATGGAACAATTTTGTTGGTTACATAATACAACTTTCTGATTTTATTAGGGTTTCAATAGTATTAAAGGCATTGTTGATCAATCAATGAATTTTATGTATCAAATGATATGAGTATTTTCTACATGGTTTCAATACATGGTAAACACAATGTCTGGAAATTCACCTTAGTTTTTATTATGTTTAGTCACATTTTCTTAAGAATTAAATTTTCCAAACAAAATTGTATACATTGACTCAGTTTTTACTTTTGCTCTAATAACACTCCGACTTAATCGAGAATAGGAGGGTCCGCCTAAATTAGCGAAATGCTGTTGTTGCTTTTGTAATTAAAAAATCCATCTTTTCGACGGCGTGCAAGATTGCCGATCACAGGAAAACCCAAACCCCAAAATTCCAAGTCAATTAATAAGAGTACATATCTGGCTAAGGTATGAACAACGATTATTGACTTCGCTCGAAAATAAACAAAATGGTGGACCTAGGAAAATCGTTTATTTTTGACCAAAACCAAACTGGAAAATAGGGAAGATCTCCACGGAGGAACCGATTTCATTAACAGTTTTTGTGTTATCGTGCCCGCCTATTGTAAAACCACCATTTAGAGGAAAACACATTAAAATGTTGAGGAGCGCTCGCTCATCCGATTTTATTTAAATGGTACATTTCACATCCAAGGCTTAGTTCATCAGAACTAAGTACAGACTAAACTAAGCATAGGTTGATGTGTGTGTAGTTTAGTGAAATCGGTTCAATTTAATATATAGCCCCTATATATATTTGCTGATTTCATGGGACCGAGAGCAGTGCTGCAGCATATTGAATGATTCTCCTATGCTATTTAATATCGTCCGATTCCATGTCAATGGTCCTCAAAAGATGATGTGTCTGTAGTATCTCTGTTGGTACCCAAAGTGGTGAAGGGTATCATATAGTTGGCCCTGTCCGACTTAGGGGAGCTTAAGGATGTGTTTCAACCAATTTGGGAGCAGTTCTAATGAAGATTCTCATTGAGTTGAAAATATCCCTTCCAAAAATAATCAACATTGACCACATATCATCTTAACCTCCATTATTCGGTATTTTGGGCATGTTTTTAACCGAATTGGCGAAAAATTTGATTATCAGGTTCTCATGGATTGTGAAATTTTCCTACTAAACATGATAAATAGTGATTCACGTTTTAGGGTATCCATGTCCGGCTTTAAATTGTAAACTAAGTACCAACATATTTGGCCCAAAGACGAGAAAAATCGGTTCAGATTTAGATATATCTTCTATATATGTTTGTCAAATTGAGACAAAATTTTACACAAGATACGGGATATATAAAGCTACATCCCAAATTATAGTACGAAATAGACACATTGTTCCTTTTGAGAATATGCATAGAATCAGTTTCTGGGTCGATTTACGCATGTCCATCCATCCGTCCATGTTTTTTGTGAACAAAGTACAGGTCGCATTTATGATTCGATTTGGATGAAATTTGGCACAGGTCACTTATTTGGCCCAAGGACGAAAACTATTGAAATTGGAAAAAATCGGTTCAGATTTAGATATAACTGGCATATATATATATATATATATATATTCGTCCGATTTGCATGAAATTTGGCACAGCGTAATGAATTATGTCAGCGTATGAATTGTGTGTTAAGTTTCGTGAAAATCGGTTCAGATTTAGATATAGTTCCCATATATATTTTCGTCCGATTTAATATAAATGGTCCACCAAAGTCCCTACATATCTTTCGATTTGCACGAAATTTGGCACAGCGTAATGAATTAGGTTTAGACTGATGTGTGTTAAGTTTCCTGAAAATCGGCCCAGATTTAAAAATGTAAATATCGAATTTCTGGTGAATAAAAAGTAAATTCTAACTAGAAGGTCTGTAATCGGAGTACGAACAACCTACTTTCACATAACACCATAACATAGTCCGCAAGTAACTGTATCGATCGACTTGACGTGTTGTGGCGACTATTAAAGTGTCCACGAAAGATGATGAGCCGATTCATATATAGTAGATAATTTCGTGTAGTTTTATATCAAGGTTCCACCAAGGATAATCCGACAGGATTTGTTCACACACAATCTTCTCACACATTTTGCACGTAATTTACTTTTTGGTGTTATCAGAGTAAGTAAGTTATCAGAGGGATATAACTGCCTCGTAGATTGGCGTTTCTGATTCCGAGATATAAATAATGGAATAATATTTAAAAAAAAATATGTGGCCATAATTTGAGGTATGTTATAAATTGAAATTTACTTTACCTATCTTTTTTAAAGTTGACAACTCATTTTGCAGATATTTGTTCTCAATTGTTGTTTTTCACAAGATTGTGATTCCTTACTTTATTTTGAAAAAAGTCCCACGTTTCTCTTCGACGAACTCATTTATGCACTAATATTTACTGCTTGCAATTCCTTCCGCTACATCTACAACATAATGTTAATAGATAAAGAAACACGCTGACAAAGATAAAAGCTAATGCTTGCACAATTTGTCGGTAGTGGAATGATTTTGTTGATGACACAAAACTGAGAATGACAGCAACAAACAAAATCAAAAATCCCGGAGTAAAATTCATAAGTTCAAATAAAATAAAGGGGAGAAGGCATGGTGAAACGAGAAGGGGGACTATGAAAGGGGTAATTTGTTACGAAATAAAAATTGTCAACAAAGGGGTGATATAAATGCTGTCATTGTAAGTATAAAACTATATTACTGCAAAAAATGTGTATGTATAAAATTACTTGTTTAAATACTTTAAAATATAATAATATTTAGAAGGAAAATTTGAGTATAATTAGAGCAGAAAAATATGTAAAAACCACTTCTAGGTGGACCTCGAAAAGATATTTTAAAACCAAAGAAAAAAAATATTATAAACAAGTGAAAAAGCGTTAAGTTCGGCCGGGCCGAACTTTGGATACCCTCCACCATAGATATACTGACAGGTACTTGAAATGAAAATATAGGGAAAATATGAAAAGTGGACCTATATCGACATTTCTACAAACCGATTATGTAAACCATAATGTAAAATATAAAACAAATTTCAGAAATTTTAATGGTTAATATACCCTCAGCTTTATGGCTAAGGAGGGTGTATACACTTTGACGCAGTTAAATGGTTCTAGACAGCATGTTTCTTTGGACCAAATTTGTTTCAGAAAATTTTACTTCTTCCAAACTTAGTTCAAGTTCGAAGATGGGGAATATCGGCCCACTTCTTCTGGTACCTCCCACACAGGAGCAAGGCCTAAATGCGGGTTATAGTTCTTATATAGTTCATTATCGAACCTTACGTTCTATTTTTTTTATCTCGATATCCTCCGCAGGAGAAATGATTACAACAGAGCGTTAGAACCAAACCCAAAACGTTATATGGGGGCTACCAGAAAAAGTGGACCGATATTTATAATTTTTAGTTTAGATATTTGGAACCAAATAAGAACCTAATGTTCCCAATTTCAGAGAATTCGGTTGAAAAACGCGCTCAAGAACCCCAAAATACCGAAAATTGGGGGAACCCTTATATGCGGGCTATCCGCAAAAATGGACCTATATTTATAATTTTTTATGGAGAGATTTGATAGCTATTAGGAAATCAAAATACTAAATTGCAGCCAATTCGGTGAAAAAATACGATCAAAACCCTCAAAATACTGAAAATTAGGAGATACCGTTATATGGGGGCTACCAGAAAAAGTGGACCTATATTTAGAATTTTTTGTGGAGATATTTAGTGCCCAATAAGAACTCAATGTACCAAATTTCAGCGTATTCGGTTGAAAAACGCGCTCAAGAATCCCAAAATACCAAAAATTGGGAGGTACTGTTATATGGGAGCTATGTGTAAACGTGAACCGATATATCCCATCTTCGAACTTGACCTGCCTGCAGACAAAAGACAAACTTGTGCAAAATTTCAGCACCCTATCTCAATTCCTTCAGAAGATAGCGTGATTACAACAGACGGACGGACGAACGGACATGGCTAGATCGTCTTAGAATTTTACACTGATCAAGAATATATATACTTTATAGGGTCGGAAATGAATATTTCGATGAGTTACAAACGGAATGAAAAAATTAATATACCCTCCATGCTATGGTGGAGGGTATAAAAATCTAAGCTTTAACTAAATTCCAAGCTGCAGTTAAAGTTGAAAACTCCGCGAAGATAGCAATTTTAAAAATCCACGTTTATAGTTAGAGAACGAAAAATATATTTGTAAAAAATTCAGCCTTATAGGTGGCTCACAAAAATGCAAATCCGTCTCCCCATGACCCTTTGGCTTATTGG
>NW_026886297.1:0-78196 GCF_032173495.1 Musca vetustissima
GGAATTGATCCTAGAATGATGTCTGCCATGTTTCAAGAAAATCGGTCCAGATTTAGATATAGCTCCCATATATAGTTTCGTCCGATTTCATATAAATGGTGCCCCAAAGTCCCTATATATCTTTCGATTTGCACGAAATTTGGCATAACGTACTGAATTGGGCCTAGAATGATGTCTGCCAAGTTTCATGAAAATCGGTCCAGATGTAGATATTGCTCCCATATATAGTTTCGTCCGATTTCATGTAAATGGTGCACCAAAGTCTCTATATATCCTTCGATTTGCACTAAATTAGGTATAACGTACTGAATTGAGCCTAGAATGATATCTGCCAAGTTTCGAGAAAATCGGTCCCGATTTAGATATAGCTCCCATATATAGTTTCGTCCGATTTCATGTAAATGGTGCCCCAAAGTCCCTATATATCATTTGATTTGCACGAAATTTGGCTTAACGTACTGAATTGATCCTAGAATGATGTCTGCCATGTTTCAAGAAAATCGGTCCAGATTTAGATATAGCTCCCATATATAGTTTCGTCCGATTTAATGTAAATGGTGCCCCAAAGTCCCTATATATCTTTCGATTTGCACAAAATTTGACATAACGTACTGAATTGAGCCTAGAATGATGTCTGCCAAGTTTCGAGAAAATCGGTCTAGATTTAGATATAGCTCCCATGTATAGTTTCGTCCGATTTCATGTAAAGGGTGCACCAAAGTCCCCATATATCCTTCGATTTGCACGAAATTTGGCATAACGATAATGATTTAGATATAGCTCCCTTTTATTATAGATTGATTTTAAGTAATTGACGCTACAAGGAACCAATAGGGTGATAGGAACAAAACGCTCTGAAATTAGTATAACCTAACCTGTGACAAGTTTGTGTGAAATCGCTTAATATTTGGATAGAACTCCCATATATATTTTCGCCCGATTTCAAGTAAATTGGGCATCAAACTCCTCATGTTAGTCAGATTGACATCAAATTCTGCACAACGTACAAAATTGAGCCTAGAATTACGTAGTTGCGTTTTATAGAAGTACAGACATTCCCCAACGGATGGCCTATTTATATTTGTTTGAAGTCGATTTACATATTTTTGTCCCATTGTAACATACGAATGACATGTTAATGGATAGATCTAGGTAGATTCACATTTAGATAAATATCGCATATTTTATTTCATCCAATTTCATGTTAATAGTCCTGTTTAATATACCCATAGTGGTGAAGGGTATCATATAGTCGGCCCCGTCCGACTTTACTACTTTCATTACTGGTTTTTAAATGGAATGACAAATCTTCAAATAATGGTGAATGTATTAAAAACCTTCCGTTTCTATAGATTTCTTAAAGAAGGTCATAAGGTATTCATATGGAACACCAGTACAAAAAGAAGGAAGTGTGATCCAATTTCAGAAGACCAGTATGTCACCATGTATAATAACGTAAAGTCATCTTGTTATAATTGGTCTGAAAGCCATCTCATAATAGACAAGAAGATTTTCTTATTAAAAATTGTGCTATCTATTTATAGAAGTCCACAAAGAGCTTGTAAAAGATTCTGATCTTGTAATAGAAGACCCATAGAAAACATGAAGTTGACTGTTGTCAACTTCAGTTGCTTCGAATAGAATTTTTCGACAACCATTGAGTCCATTTTCCGGTTTAATATGAATCCATTCATGTCCATTATACCGACACATGACAAGTAAACAATCTGATTAATTAGTTCAGTAGAACAATTTTTGTTTAAGAGTCTTGAAATTTGTGTCATGCCGGATCGGGTATATCAATAAAATCCAATATTGAGATTTATTCATCCACTGTTATTTTTTTCAATATTCCCCTGCGTTGCGACGACATCTTTGCATGAGTTCTGTAAAACACAAATGGTCACACATTCATATCAATGTCAACATTATTAACAGTCCTTTTTCTTCTGACACGGCAATTTGCTAGGGATAGATGGAACCTGGAATTACAAGTGAGGCTACTGAACAATTCCGTTTAATGTTCTTCGTTGTACAACGGAAAAACAACTCACGTGCCTGGATGTTATGGATCCTCGACTTGTTTGTGAAAGGAATTGTTGTTGTTTGTGACCAATCCCTTCATTAGTGTACAGCACAGTGGGCGAATTTAATTTTTTGAAAAAATCGAAAGATATGAAGGCTTAAAATCTCAATCAGGCCGATGATTTGAAGCCTTCATAGCCAATATTTATTAAATTGTTGAACATTTAGACAATTATTAATTTAAAATCCTTGTTCTGGATCTCCTTTTTATTGCTTTGGTTGAAGAACTGACTTCATTCTTATTAGAACGATTGAGGACAATTTATAAAAACTGCTTCATATAAAATGAATTGCTTTCAAATAATTTCCACTGTGTTCCAATTTATGTTATCCTTTTTCCGATGTATACATACATTATTATTGTATCTGCACATTCACAAACAACATCCTGTTTACTTTTATAAACTTACAATACACCGTAATTTATTCACAATCTCTGTCATTTATGTGCACCATTGAATTTTAATAACTAATGGAGTTACACTTCTCTTGTACTTGCTGTTGTGCACAACACCGTTGCATTAAGCTAACCAATCCATCCACCCAACCATTCATTCAACCATCCAAAGTTCCAGTTCCACTTCCTTTCATCTTAAGCTACTATGTGAGTTGTCTCAGCCAGATTCTGTGTGACATAACATATGAAACATCCGCTTCCCATTTATTCATCAACAAGGAAAAAGGCATCAGGATAAACATCCTCCTTTACTTATCATCAATTCTCGTCAGTACGTTTATGTTGGTTGGCTGGTTGTCGTTGTCCGGGTTTGTTTTTTTATACGCTTCACCAAACTGTGGTACAGGGTATTATGTCTTTGTGCATATGTTTATAACAGGCAAAAGGAAACTAGATAGACACATGGTTCCTTTTGAGAATATGCATAGAATCACTTTCTGAGTCGATTTATGCATGTCCGTCCGTCCGTCCGTCTGTCCGTCTGTAAATGTTAAATTGCAAACAAAGTACAGGTCGCATTTATGATCCGAATTGGATGAAATTTGGCACAGCTCCCATTATAGCTTCGTCCGATTTAAGGTAAATGGTGCACCAATGTCCCTAAATATCTTTCGATTTGCACGAAATTTGGCACAGCGTACTGAACATAGTCTAGAATGATGTGTGTTAAGTTTCGTGAAAATCGGTCCACGTTTAGGCATAGCTCCCATATAATGGTTCGCCCAAAGTTTCAATATTTTGGGCTTCTTGAGCGCGTTTTTCAACCGAATTCGCTGACATTTGATAAAATGGGTTCTTTTTCGATACCAAATTTTTTCACTAAAAAGTATAAATATAGGTCCACTTTTTCTGGTAGCCCCCATATAACGGTACCTCCCAATTTTCAGTTTTTGGGGGGTTTTGACCGAATTTTTTCACCGAATTGGCTGTAATTTAGTACTTTGAGTTCTTATTGGGTATCAAATCTCTCCACAAAAAACTATAAATATATGTCAATTTTTTCGGGTAGCCGACATATAAGGGTACCCCCAATTTTCGGTATTTTGCGGTTCTTGAGCCCGTTTTTCAACCGAATTC
Organism: Musca vetustissima; assembly: GCF_032173495.1. Lineage (NCBI taxonomy): Eukaryota > Metazoa > Arthropoda > Insecta > Diptera > Muscidae > Musca > Musca vetustissima. The sequence goes on from NW_026886297.1 coordinate 3,620, forward strand.
GCTGAAATTTGGTACTTTGAGTTCTTATTGTGTAGCAAATCTCTCCACTAAAAATTATAAATATAGGTCAATTTTTTTCGGGTAGCCCCCATATAAGGGTACCCTCCAATTTTCAGTATTTTGGGGTTCTTGAGAACGTTTTTCAACCGAATTCGCTGTAATTTGGTATTTTGTGGTCGTATATGGTAACAAATTTCCCTACCAAAAGTTATTAGTATTCACCCCCTCTTAGGGGTAGTCCCCTCATAACCCCCTTTTTATACCCTTTACCACACTGTGGTACAGGGTATTATGTCTTTGTGCATATGTTTGTAACAGGCAAAAGGAAACGAGATAGACACATGGTTCCTTAAGTCGATTTATACATGGCCGTCTGTCTGTCCATGTTAAATTGTGAACAAAGTACAGGTCGCATTTATTATTTGAATTGGATGAAATTTGGCATACGTCTCTTATTTGGCCCAAGGACCAACCCTATTGAAATTGGAAAAAATCGGTTCAGATTTATATATAGCCCCCAATATCCAATATCCAAAAATATCTTTCGATTTGCACGAAATTTGGTATAGCGTACTGAACATAGTCTAGAATGATGTGTGTTAAGTTTCCTGGAAATCGGTTTAGATTTAGATATAGCTCCCATATCTATTTTCGTCCGATTTTAGGAAAATGGTGTACCAAAGTAGATATAGATATAGCTTCAATATATATTTTCATTCAATTTTAAATGGAGCACCAGAGTCCCTATATATCTTTCGTAATGAACTTAGTTAGATATAAATTAGATATAAATGCTGCACCGAATTCCCCAGGTGGGTCCGATTGGCACAAAATTTTGCACAACTTATAGAAATTATTATGAGATAACGTGAAGCAATTTTTTTTGAAATTAGTTCAGATTTAGATATAGTTCCTATATATAGTTTCGTCAGTTTTTAAGTAAAATGTGCACCAAAGACCCACTGTTATATAGCCTAGCATGTGGAAAGTTTTTTTGAAATCGGTTCAAATTTGGATAGAGCTACCATACATATTTTCTCCCGATTTAAGTAAATAATGCACCAAGAACTCAAAATGTGACAAGTTTCGATGAAGTCGGCTTAGATTTCGATATAGCTTTTATAAATATTTTCGTCCGATTTGAAGTAAATGGTGCACCAAACTCCTCATGTTTATCAGATATGTATCCAAATAATCAACGGGTATCCGACTGATATATGCTTTAAATTGATTTACATAATTTTGTCCCATTGTAAGAAGCAACTCTATATCTAACCAAATGAAAAATTTAGTACAGGTTACAGAAAGATATGTTTATGGGTCCAATTTAATTTTACTGATCCTTAAAAATGCGACGTCTGTTAAGATTCATCTGTTGAATATACCCAAAGTGGCGAAGGGTATCATATAGTCGGTCCTGTCCGATTTACTACTTTCCTTACTTTTTTTTATTTTATAACAAGAGCTATGGTATAGCGGTATGGTAGATTTGTATCATAGAAAATTAATCATATTCAGAATAAAACATATTATATTATTAGCAGCGACATATATTTAATAAATAATAGATTGTTGTCATTCCAGTTGAGACTTCATGAATTATGTATATGTTTGATCCGCACTAAATTCCATGACGAATTAGCCATGTCCGAAAATCACAAAAGAGATTCCATTTAATATGATATAGATTTTAAGTATTGCACATATACCACTCTAACTATTTCGTATTGAAAACAAGATATATTGGTTCAGGTTTAAGTGTAGCCTCCGCATAATTTTATTTTACGATTTATAGTTAGATTTGTTTCGTGCAAAATAATTTATATTACTTATAGATCCCAATAAATCTGATATATACATTTACCGACAATTGTACCAAACTAAATTTTCCTGCACCTTAAAACGTGAACATGGTGGGGTGAAACATGTGTATAAAATTATCCAAATACAGCAATTTCGAGGGCAAAGTTTTTGAGGCCATTACCAACGCATACAGGTGTTTAGTTCGGGGGTGGGGGCTGCTGATTCAATATGAAAATTTGAAGGATATTGGTAATTTTCGAACCTGATGTTCTGGTTTATTTATCTCGATATTCTTCGAAGGAAGTATAATTACAACAACTGGATAAATCGTCTTAGAATTCCTTATCTTGTAGGGTATAAAATTACAATTTCTAGTACAGAATATACCCTATATTATGGTGGAATATGGCTATATGTGGACAATTCCGAACGGGGCCGACTATATGATACGAAATTAGTAGGCTGTGTTAAATTTCATCTCATTCGGATCATAAATGTGACTTGTACATTATTTACGGATATGAATAAATCGACACAGAAAGTGATTATATACTTAAGGAATTAACCAACAAAAGGAACCAAGGGTCTATCTCGTTTCCTTTTGCCTGCTACAAATATATGCCAAGTACATAATACCAAATCGAATGAACTTAAATATGTGATTTGTATCTATAAGTGAACACACTAACATCCGGGCAAATTTAGAGTCCTTTGCGTACAATTTGTACATACGCTATTCGGTATGCCACACTGTTCAAAGCTTAATCCCATCCAGACACCATTTACCTGAAATCGGCCGAAAATATATATGGAAGCTATATCTAAATCTGAACTGATTTTTATGAAACTTAGCACACATCATTCTAGACTTAATATGATATGCCAAATTTCGTGCAAATCGAAAGATATATAGGAACTGTGGTGCACCATTTAAATTAAATCGGACAAAAATGTATATGGGAACTATATTTAAATCTGGGAGCTTTAGGTATCGTTATATAGGACTACTGGAGAAAGTGGCCCTGTATTAATCATTTTGATTTAGTACCCAATAAAAGCACAATTCGAGCTGGATCCTATCTCAATTCCTTTAGAAGATATCGTGATTGCAGACGGACGGACATGGCTTAATCGTCCATTTTACGCAGATCAAGAATATATATACATTATTGAGGCGGAATTTGTTATTTCGATGAGTTTCAAAATAAACAAAACTTAATACACCCTCCATACTTTGGTTTTGATACCAGTCCAAGTTTTGACCCTGAATAGCGATTTCTTTCCAAACAACACTATCTTTGAGGAATTCCTTTGAAAATTCGTCTATTATCATGTACTGAATTATTCCGCCGCGATAATAGATGATAGATCAGTGGCGAAATCCGAACATGTCATACATTCCCCACTAATAAATAGTTTTTTATAGCCTTCGCCACAATGTGGTACAGGGGATTATGTATTTGTGCATAGATTTGTAAAAGCCAAAAGGAATCGTGATAGACCCATGATTTCTTTTGAGAAGATGCATAGAATTACTTTCTGAGTCGAAGTGCAGGTCGCATTTATGATCCGATTGGGATGAAATTTGGCACATGTCACTTATTTGGCCCAGGGACGAACCCTATTGAAATTGGGAAAAATCGGTTCAGATTTAGATATAGCTCCCATATATATATATATATATATATATATTTAACCGATTTAATGTAAACGGTCCCTATATATCTTTCGATAATCATTTAGGTCTATAATGATGTCTGCCAAGTTTCGTAAAAATCGGTCCAGATTTAGATATAGCTCCCATATATATATATATATATATATATTTAACCGATTTAATGTAAACGGTCCCTATATATCTTTCGATAATCATTTAGGTCTATAATGATGTCTGCCAAGTTTCGTAAAAATCGGTCCAGATTTAGATGTAGCTCCCATATACAGTTTCGTCCGATTTTATGTAAATGGTGCACCAAACCCCCAATATTGGTCCGAGTGCATCTCTTGTATGTACCCAAAGTGGTGAAGGGTATCATATAGTCGGCCCCGTCCGACTTTTGAACTTTGCTTACTGTTTATTCCCTTCACCACACTGTGGTACAGGGTATTATGTCTTTGTGCATATGTTTGTAACAGGCAAAAATAATCGAGATAGACCCATGGTTCCTTTTGAGAATATGCATAGAATCACTTTCTAAGTCGATTTATGCATGTCCGTCCGTCCGTCCGTCCGTCTGTCTGTCGATGTTAAATTGTAAACAAAGTACAGGTCGCATTTATGATCCGAATTGGATGAAATTTGGCACAGGTCACTTATTCGGCCCAAGGACGAACCCTATTGAAATTGGGAAAAATCGGTTCAGATTTAGATATAGCTCCCATATATATATATATATATATATATATATTTAACCGATTTAATGTAAACGGTCCCTATATATCTTTCGATAATCATTTAGGTCTATAATGATGTCTGCCAAGTTTCGTAAAAATCGGTCCAGATTTAGATATAGCTCCCATATATAGTTTCGTCCGATTTCAGGTAAATGGTGCCCCAAAGTCCCTATATATCTTTTGATTTGCACGAAATTTGGCATAACGTGCTGAATTAAGCCTAGAGTGATGTCTGCCAAGTTTCGGGAAAATCGGTCCAGATTTAGATATAGCTCCCATATATAGGTTCGTCCGATTTCATGTAAATGGTGCCCCAAAGTCCCTATATATCTTTTAATTTGCACGAAATTTGGCATAACGTACTGAATTAAGCCTAGAGTGATTTCTGCCAAGTTTAGAGAAAATCGGTCCAGATTTAGATATAGCTCCCATATATAGTTTCGTCCGATTTCATGTAAATGGTGCCCCAAAGTCCCTATATATCATTCGATTTCCACGAAATTTGGCATAACGTACTGAATTGAGCCTAGAATGATGTCTGCCAAGTTTCATGAAAATCGGTCCTGATTTAGATATATCTCCCATATATAGTTTCGTCCGATTTCATGTAAATGGTGCCCCAAAGTCCCTATATATCTTTCGATTTGCACGAAATTTGGTACAGCCTATTCATTTAGGTCTAGAATGATGTATGTAAAGTTTCGTGGAAATCGGTTCAGATTTAGATATAGCTCCCATATATAGTTTCGTCCGATTTCATGTAAATGGTACCCCAAAGTCCCTATATATCTTTCGATTTGCACGAAATTTGGCATAACCTACTTAATTGAGCCTAGAAGGATGTCTGCCAAGTTTTATGAAAATCAGTCCAGATTTCTATATAGCTCCCACTTATATATAGCTCCCACTTATAGTTTCGTCCGATTTCATGTAAATGTTGCCCCAAAGTCCCTATATATCTTTCGATTTGCACGAAATTTGGTACAGCCTAATCACTTAAGTCTAGAATGATGTATGTAAAGTTTTGTGAAAATCGGTCCAGATTTAGATATAGCTCCCATATATAGTTTCGTCCGATTTCATGTAAATGGTACCCCAAAGTCCCTATATATCTTTCGATTTGCACGAAATTTGGCATAACGTACTGAATTGAGCCTAGATTGATGTCTGCGTTGTTTCGTGAAAATCGGTCCACATTTAGATATAGCTCCATTTTATTATAGTTTGATTTTAAGTACTTGACGCACCAAGGAACCAATAGGAACAAAACGTTCTGAAATTAGTATAACGTATCCTGTGACAAGTTTGTTTGAAATCGCTTAATATTTGGCCCGATTTCAAGTAAATTGCGCATCAAACTCCTCATGTTAGTCAGTTTGACATCAAATTTTGCACAACGTACAAAATTGAGCATAGAATAATGTTGTTTCGTTTTCTAGAAGTACAGACATAGCCCAACGGATGACCTATTTATATTTGTTTGAAGTCGATGTACATACTTTATGGATAGATCTAGGTAGATTCACAATTATATAAATATCACATATTTTATTTCATTCAATTTCATGCTAATAGTCCTGTTTAATATACCCATAGTGGTGAAGGGTATCATATAGTCGGCCCCGTCCGACTTTACTACTTTCCTTACTGTTTTTTTTTATAAAAACAACAAACTAGGATTCAGCCTCACTATTTTGCTGCAACAAACACAAAAAGTTTGACCATTAGTTTCCCCGTTAAAGATGTGCTTTACATTGCTTCTATAATATAAGCGTATTTAGAAATTTTGCTGAATTCGAAGTTTGGCACTATCAACCCTACGGGTTGTCCTCTTGTTTGATACAAACAAGTAAAATATGTATGTCATATTTCATTTATGATAAAATCATACGCCAATATGATCTACACAATTATTCCAAATGAATTATGTGTATCCTCAATGTTTCACAGTACCTCATATTCGGCCAACCTGACATTGGTTTCATTCCCACACTACAGTTTTCTGTTTTTATTATTTCGTGGAACCGACATGTACTTGTTATTACTTATTTAATATTTACAAGCAAACTGGTCACACACAAAAAAATTCCAGGTTGTGTGTATTTTCATGTTTTGGCCAACATGGTACACATATCCGTTTGTCAATAGTCCATCCATCCGACCATTCATCCATCAGTTTACCAGTGTGGAGTAGTGGTTCCACCATATATGTGAAAATTATACAGTTGAATGTTGCCGAAAAGCACGTAATTGTTCCAATGTCCGTCCGTCGACCCAAACGACGAATGTCTGGATTATATGTCCTTTGAATGTGTAAATGTGAGTGTGGGTGCTTTTTGTACGAGATGCATGTTTCTAAGTAATCTTTGACACTGTTCAGAATGTACAAACGTATTTTTTTCTCTGTGTGTGTCATTTTTTTACATTTTATACTTTTTTGTGTGTTTTTCTTTTTGCTCAATGCTTAGGTTTTTTAATTAAAAATGTTAGCCGAAATTGTCTATTTGATGTCGAGTAGGTTTTTCCACAAATTCTAAATGACAAACTAAACCCCATATATTTATACCCTTCACCACACTGTGGTACAGGGTATTATGTCTTTGTGCATATGTTTGTAACAGGCAAAAGGAAACGAGATCGACACATGGTTCCTTTTGAGAATATGCATATAATCACTTTCTAAGTCGATTTATGCATGTCCGTCTGTCTGTCTGTCTGTCCATGTTAAATTGTAAACAACGTACAGCTAGCATTTATGATCCGAATTGGATGAAATTTGGCATAGGTCACTTATTCGACCCAAGGACGAACCCTATTGAAATTGGGAAAAATCGGTTCAGATTTAGATATAGCTCCCATATATATATATATATATATATATTTAACCGATATCATGTAAACGGTCTCTATATATCTTTCGATTTGCACGAAATTTGGTACAGCCTAATCATTTAGGTCTAGAATGATGTCTGCCAAGTTTCGAGAAAATCGGTCCAGATTTAGGTATAGCTCCCATATATAGTTTCGTCCGATTTCATGTAAATGGTGCACCAAAGTCCCTATATATCCTTCGATTTGCACGAAATTTGGCATAACGTACTTAATTGAGCCTAGAGTGATATCTGCCAAGTTTCGAGAAAATCGGTCCAGATTTCTATATAGCTCCCATATATAGTTTCGTCCGATTTCATGTCCGATTTCATGTAAACCAAATTTGGCATAACGTACTGGATTAAGCCTAAAGTGATGTCTGCCAAGTTTCCACAAAATCGGTCCAGATTTAGATATAGCTCACATATATAGTTTCGTCCGATTTCATGTAAATGGTGCCCCAAAGTCCCTATATATCTTTCGATTTGCACGAAATTTGGCATAACGTACTGAATTAAGCCTAGAGTGATGTCTGTCAAGTTTCGTGAAAATCGGTGCAGATTTAGATATAGCTCCCATATATAGTTTCGTTGGATTTCATGTAAATGGTGCCACCAAGTCTCTATATACCTTTCGATTTGCAAGAAATTTGGTACAGCCTAATCATTTAGGTCTAGAATGATGTCTGCCAAGTTTCGTGAAAATCGGTCCAGATTTCTATATAACTCCCTCATATAGTTTCGTCCAATCGCATGTAAATGGTGCACCAATCTCGCTATATATCTTTCGATTTGCACGAAAATTTATATTTTCGCCCGATTTCAAGTAAATTGGTCATCAAACTCCTCATGTTAGTCAGATTGACATCAAATTTTGCACAACGTACAAAATTGAGCATAGAATTACGTAGTTGCGGTTTCTAGAAGTACAGACATAGCCCAAGGATGACCTATTTATATTTGTTTGAAGTCGATTTACATACTTTATGGATAGATCTAGGTAGATTCACATTTAGATAAATATCACATATTTTATTTCATCCAATTTCATGTTAATAGTCCTGTTTAATATACCCATAGTGGTGAAGGGTATCATATAGTCGGCCCCGTCCGACTTTACTGCTTTCCTTACTGTTTTTTTTTTTTATTTCCAACTTTCGTTTGAGTTTTAGTTATTACAAATATGTAGTTAAATGTATTGAAAATCGGCACATGTATTACATATTTAATTTCGTCCGCTTGAGTTTCAATAGTCGGCCACGATAAATTTTTGTCCATTCCTTAAACTATACTAGTTTACAGTTAAAATCAACCCAAACGTCACCAATAAGCACAAGTTTCACTTTATTACATAGGATACGGAAAGTATCTACCATATTCTATATGTTCTCCTTGGAATGTATGCGGCTGTCGCATACATAGCGTAAACTGTAATTTCTAACACATCACATTTCCTTGCTTTGAAAATTTCAAAACAGAATATCCAAAAATACCTTCCGTCTATCTTCTCCCTGTTGATCCAAAATTTCACCCCTCCGTATTAAGGACAACTTGACTGACATTCAGATAAATTAACTGTGACTTTGAGTTAATAACCAAAATGTTCAAACCATGTTAAACGAAATTTTTAGAAAGCATTTATGAAACTTATGAATCTAGGGCCGAAATTCGATTTTGGCCAATATACTTTGAAAATTGCATTTGCCAGGCAGCTTTTCATACAACCAGCCATTCCAGTCAAGCATTCGAAATTTGTCTAAAATTGTGTAAAATTAGGCTACTAAACGAACATGATAGAAAGCAATTGGATGAAGATACGTTATGTGTGTGTGTGTTCGAGTTTATCCAGCAAAAATTTTACAATACAATACCATCAAGACGCCCTCAAATCTATAGTCCCTTTTATTTAACAACTTTTCATTCCATCTCCCATTCATTCTCTTCTATACAGGCTGTATATAAGAGTGACATTGCTGCCCACATTTATGGAGTGGTTTTGTGAAAACCTCAACAATGCTACCAAAATATTGTGGTTTTTGATTTTTGAATGTGGTTTCAGCCTGCCTACTTTGCATATTTCTGTCTCCGCATTCACTCGAATAGACAGCAATGGTATTACTCAACGAAATGAAACAGTATGACAGGCGGTATTTGCGAAAACTTATATTAATTAGGTTCATATGAGAATTTGAACCTAATTAATATGAATTTTAGTACCATTTATTACCAAATTTCATGATTCGAGCTTTAAAGGTTCACCCAAATCCAAATTTTACCACATTTAGATTCATTTAGCACACATTATTTCCATAAGTACCTTCCTCAACCAGCCTACAAGCTGCATAACCCGATTCTACACAATGATTCCAAATTCATATTTCAGGATTTCAACTCTATTGGTTCACCCACAATTCAAATTGTACTAAATATAGTACACAGTAGTACGAATTTCAAAAACTACTTACATAACCCAAACCTACAAGCCCACAGTGATCCTTAATCCAAGTTTTATGATTCCAACTCTATCGGTTCAACCACAGTTCAAATAGTATCAAATTTAGTACACAGTAGTACCAATTTCGAAAACATTCTACATACCCCAATTCTACCCCCCACTGATCCTTAATGCAAATTTCAGGATTCCAACTCCATTGGTGCACTCACAATTCAAATTGTACCAAATTTAGTACACAGTGGTACGAATTTCTAAAACTTTCTAAATACCCCAATCTTACACCCCCACACTGATCATAAATCAAATTTTCAGGATTCCAGCTCTATCGGTTCATCCACAATTCAAATTGTACTAAATTTAGTACAGAGTAGTGCAAATTTCCACAACTTTCTAACTACCCCTATCCTACACCCCCACACTGATCCTAAATCAAATTTTCAGGATTCCAGCTGAATTAAGTTTTAGGATTCCAACTCTATCGGTTCACCCACAATTCAAATTGTACTAAATTTAGTACTTAGTAGTACCAATTTCCAAATCTTCCTACATAACACAAACCTACACCCCCATAGTGATCCTAAATCCAAGTTTCAGGATTCCAAGTCTATCGGTTCACCCACAATTTAAATTGTACCAAATGTAGTTCACAATAGTACGAATTTCCAAAACTTCCTATATACCCCAATTCAACACCTCCACAGTGATTATAAATCAAAATTTGAGGATTCCAACTCTATCGGTTCACTCACAATTCAAATTGTACCAAATTTAGTACAAATTTTTAAATTTATTTTCCTTGTAAACCAAGTCTGTGTTTATGTGTGTTTGTATTTTTTACAATCCACCATTATGTCGCAAAATAACAATATTCCGTTTCCATGCCACCTCGATTTGCAACAATAACGACAACAACAATAGTAACCACAATACAAGTAATATTTTCAGGCCTGACTGACGTCCACTGGTTTGAAACGGAACTTTATTTGCTTCAATGATTTATTGTGTATTTTTGGGGGATTGGGTAGCTAAATTGTTGACAACGGAGGATGAAGTCACACAATTTCAATAAAATCATTTATATATTTTGTATTTCTTCATTTCGGGGTTTGGAGAGGATGGCAATTTACAATAAATTTGTTGCTGTTACAAAAGTAAGTTGTCTCTTTTTTCGGTATATTTGAAAATGACAATTACGATAAGTTCAGAAGTTGGCATTGTGTTTTATCGATGTAACTTCAAACAAATGTTAAAGTTGTCAATGGAAATAAATATTTTCTTAGTAACAAAGAATACAAATTAAATTTAGTTTTCTGTAGAATAATATTTTCGTGGAATACGTTTTGGTACGCCATTTTAGAAACTTAAATGATAACTTCCGTATGTTAATGAATTCTTAATATGCCTATAAAAACCGATGAAGATTTTGTAGGAGTTGTCAATATTGGTAGGGTTAAAATATTTCATCTCATATTGATTTGAGTAACTGTGGTAAGGTATTAAGTACAAAAGAATCCGAAAAACTGGTATTTAAAGATGTTAAGGGGAGGGGCATTGATCGGATATTAGTGATAGGTTTTGAAAATAAAAACAGTGAAACCAATAAGGAAAATTCAAAAGTCGGACGGAGCCGACTATATGATACCCTTCACCACATTGGGTACATACAAGATATACTCGTATGTATAATATCCTGCAGATTGAAAACTCATAAAATCTTTGGAGGACCATTGAAATAGAATCCAACTATATGCAAACCTGAAACGACTTCAATCCAATACGATATGCAATATTTCATGTAAAGCAAACATGCTCCTCCACTGGCTATATGTACATCTGAACCAATTTCAAACTTAATTCTAAAAATAATTCTAGACTAAATTTCTTAGCCGCTGCCAAATTTCATGAATAAAGAACAAACACAGTGTTCTCGGTGCTCCATTTACATACAATCAGACAAAACTATATATGTGAACTGTATATGTAAATCTGAATCGATTTCAACAAAACTTCCGATACATCAATCTGGACCTAATTCAGTACGGTGTACATTTGGTCGCAATTGGACAAATATCCATTTACCTAAAATCGGTGGAAACTATATGGGAGCTATATATAAATCTGAACCACTTTAACAAAGTGGTTCAGATTTGTATGCGAAGCATATATCAATATGGACCTAATTCAGTTTGCTGTGCAAAATATTGCCCCAATCGGACTAGACTATATATGGGAGCTGTATATAAATCTGAACCGATTTCAGTAAAACTTTGAATACATCAATCTATCCATAATTCAGACTGCTATACAAAATTTTGTTTCAGTCGAACAAATATTGGGAGTTTGGTGCACCATTTTCGTGTAATCGGAGGAAAATATATGTGTGAGCTATATTTAAATCTGAACCGATTTTCTCCAATTTCAATAAGGTTCGTCCTTGGGCTAAATAAGTGACCAAATCGGATCATAAATGGAATTGTACTTTGCTCACAAAAATACATGGAGAAATGGGCGCACAGACAGATATGCATAAAACATTATATGCACAAGCGTTACAAAATATCACATTACAACGAATTCGGTGGAAAACGCGCTCAAAAACCCCAAAATACTGAAAATAGGCGATACCCTTAAATTGGGCTACCCGAAGAAATTCACCCATATTTATAATTTTTAGTGAACCCAATTTACCACAATTCGGCAAATTCTGTTGAAAAACGCCTTTAAGAACCCCAAAATACCAAAAATAAAGGTACCCCCTACCTTTATGTGGGAGCTATATCTAAACGTGGACCGATATAGCCCATCTTCGAACTTGAACTGCCTGCCTGACGACTCTATGCAACATTTTGACGATCTCTCTCTATTAATTTTAGGGGCTAGAGTGATTACAACTGACGGACAGACGGATTATATTTTTTTCGAAGAGTTACAAACTGAAAACAAAATTAATGTACCCTCCATGCTAAGTGGAGGGTATATAAACTATATTCTATATTAAAAACTTTTAGCAAGTATTAATCATTGTCTTTGTTCGAAAAAATTAAATTATCATAATCGCTATTTTTGCTATGCTATTTGTTGTAATTATGCTTGGTTGTGCTGCGAATTTTGAGGATTAATTTAGCAAGCAATAATGTAATTTTCGATGTTTTCGCGATTTTGGTGTTAGGATTTTAAACCCTTTTTCAAATCGGGCATTCCTTTCGCCTAATATTGATGTCTATTTTATCTCAAAAGTACGAATATGCACCACTGTTGTTTAATTTCTAATTTATATATGTAGGTCAACAGCTTTATAAAAATAAATACAGCAAATGTAACACCAAACTATATACATCTATGCCAGTTAATATGTACTAAACAAGTATTCGTATCCTATACATGTATCTTTTATTTACAGTGCAGAGGCAGTAAATGTGTTGAACTATGGAGTGGTGTTGCCCAATATTGCCTCTTGATGGGAAATTATAATAGTGCAACAGCTATAGTGGAAACACTGGAATCACCACCAATGGCACGTCTAAAAATAACAGTAAGTAGGTCATAATTTCAAATCAAAAAACACGCTAAGACGTGGTATAACTAAATATATCCCATCATCGCCACCAACAAATCCTCATCAAATCTGAACATTTAACTGGCGTAACAATATGAAAATCGTCGAAGTTAAATCAGACACGTACGAACTGTTCGTTTTTTTCGATTTTGCATATTTGTTTTGGCTTTTGTTGTTCTCGCAATGAACAAATAGTAACAGCGACATCAACTACAACAACGCCACTATTTGGCCAAGTCAGACTGAATGCATTAATTATGCTAACAACACTACCAACAACAAGGACATCTAGCCGAATGGAACGTTTCGTCGTTATAAATTGCTAGTAATTTTATGGCAAAACAACGTGAACGAAATTGGCGAACCAGGGATACAAATGAGATTGGTGGCTCGAAGGATACAAATGGTGGCGGAAGGATACAAATGAATGAATGAATGCATTTGCTGTGGAGTTTGGGTCTGCTGGATTGTGTATCTAAAACTGTTGTTGTTACTTGGTATAATTAACAAATCGAACGAATGGTGATCAGAGCACAATCTCGGTAAAATAGTGGAAATGAAAACAAAAGAGAAGAGAAACCGACACGTCAAGATGTTAACTACTAAATGGAATCGATGTTTGCTATTTTACTGCCACAAAAATATTTACAGGCATAACGTAAATAGAATTAGTTCAGTGCTGGGGAAAATAAATTCTGATGATGTTGAAGTAGATCGGTAGATGGATCCAATAGCGGCTTTATATACTTTTTATACCCTCCACCATAATATAGAGGGTATATTAATTTTGTTCTTCCATTTGTAACTCATCGAAAAAAACTAGTAAGAAAAGTACAAAAGTCGGTCGGAGCCGACTATATGACACCCTTCAACACTTTGGGTACATACAAGAGATGTTAATATCTACATTGAGATGGAATCGGGCGAAATTAAATGTGCTATTTAGATAGATATTTGAACCAATTGAAAAAACCCCATACACATACCATTCTGAAATCAATGAAAATTGAGCAACCTTTGCATGCACTATTTGTTTTTTGTTATCACTATATATTCAATTTAATACCCTCTGCCAAATTTCTTGTAAATCGGTGCATCATTTACATTTTATCGAAGACCTATATCAAAAGCTGAACCAATTTCAACAAACCTTATCACACATCATTGCAAAATTTTGCTCAATCGGCCAAATATTGGGATTTTGGTGCATCATTTACATAAAATCGGACGAAAATATATATGGAAGCTATATCTAAATCTGAACCGATTTATCCCAATTTCAATAGAGTTCGTCCTTGGGCCAAATAAGTGAACTTAATCAAATCGGATCATAAATGCGACCTGCAATTTGTTCACAAAAATACATGGACGGACGGGGGTATATCTCGTGGGTATATCTTGATAAATCGTGGGTCTATCTCGATTCCTTTTGCCTGTTACAAACATATACACAAAGACATAATACCCTGTACCACAATATCCTTCAACATATTGTATAAAAAAGTATAAAAAGCTTTAAGTTCGACTCGACAGAACTTTCGAAATGCTCCACCATAGATATTCTGACAGTTCATTGACATGGAAACTCCAACACGTCGTACTAAATAAGAATAGAAAATGCAAATTACACTGAATTCTGTTCCAAAATTCGCTCAAAAACCCACAAAATATCGAAATTTTGTATTTACCTTTATATACATACAAAATTAACCTCAGTTCTATTGAAAAACTTATCCAAAATACTCAAAAAAGTTGACCGAATCACAAATGCCAAATTACAAAAATTTCGGTTGAAAAACATGCCCAAACTCCTCAAAATATCGACATTTTGTGGGGGCTACTCGAAAAATTGGAACCCAATGTGCCAAATTAAAACGAATTCGGTTGAAAAATGCTCTCAAAAACACCAAAATACCGAAAATTGGGGGATACCGTTATTTGAGGGATATGCTTAAACATTGACCGATATAGCTCATCTTCGAATTTAACCTGCCTGCAGACAAAAGACCGTTCTATGTGAGGCTATAGGCTAGAGTAGTTACAACAGACAGTCGGACATCGTAATAGAATATTACCACGTTGATTACCAAGAAACTCGACAGAAGACCGTGATAATCCAAATGTCAGTTGTCCATCAATTGACACCCTAGAGTCGTCTTCCAAGGGCGAAAATTCTGTTACAAGACTAAAATGAGATAATTGGGCATGTTCATGTTCACATCTCATACTTTGATCGGTACAAGGAGTAAATATGTGGTATCGTTGGTCGGGTTAAGCATATCGTTAACTAAAATGCAAAAAAGCGTAACTAACAAAAGCATAATTGTGTAGGAGAAGCAAAAAACTGTTTTGAATGAAAACTAGAAACATGTCATGTGAAATGAAAAAGTATGCCCGGCAGGGTGATATTGCATATGACGAATAATAGACTATATTTTTTTAACATATTTAGGTTAATGACAGTCATAACAATTAGGTAAACATTTGAATTTGTTGTTAGTTAAGCCTCTTTGCATTTATCAAATAAACCCACTTGTAGTTACGTCTTTTTGCTTTTTGTTAATAGAAGCTCCTTTTTTGACCGCAGACGTGTAAAACTTTGTCAACACATGTACTTTATTGACATTCACAATATTCATTCAAAAAGTCAATTTTCAATTTTTTTTGTTAGTTACGCCTTTTTGCATTTTAGCTGACGTATATTACGTTATGAATGGGAACTTATCAGACGTTCTGTGCGTTCGAGATATGTTAGATTTGTTGTTGAATGTCCAACATATGGTACACTCATATAACGCACCCCTGTTAGTTCAATTTTACACATTTTCTCATTTTTCTGCGAACATATCTGTTTGGAACATTTTGCCGTGTTCGTTTTAGCAACTTCCGACCATCTCTCTCTTTTCACCTCATATTTACTGATTTCTTTTAATACTTTACTGCTACGTTTCTTTCATTTTGTTTTGTTTCGTTAATCCTTTTGTCATGAAAACACGTTCGTTGTGTCATTTAGCGTTGTACAATCTGACCTCTACCACTTTTGCTGTAAACGTTTTCAAATTACATTGGTTTGTGGTGCAGGGGGCCAGTTAAGAAGGTGCATGCACTTGTTAAAAGATAACACCAGCCTATTTGCATGTGGGGTATTTTTTTGTTGTTGCTGGTGTTGTGTGCCGTCACTGTTATTCCCTTTTTGGTTATGAAATGCCAATGTGGCCAAAGAAAACCAGTTCGAAATTGTAGTGTTTTCTTTTTTTTTTTTTGGTTTTTGAGGCCATAGCACAGACAAGGCGGACGGGTCTTTAAGTCATTTTTATATACATATGTACATATAAATTAAGCACTAATTAAAACAATTTCACGCCCGCCCATGGATTGTGATGCACATGCAATCATCAGTTGATTTTCGCATAGTTGGTCGTTCGGACGGACGTCATCGCTCTCGACGTTTTTGCGGCAGCAGAGTGTAAATTGTTTCGGTTGCAAACCGCGTTTGTTGTTCTTGTTTGGGGTTTGGTCACGCGTACCCCCTGTATGTGGGTGGCATATTTTATTTTACGCTGGATATTCAACATCCATACTGGTTGTTGAGTTTGGTCGGTATTCTACTGCAATCGCTGGCCGTTACATCATTTTACTGGTTTTAATTAAAACTTTAGTAAATTAGTAAAATGTAGTTAAGTTCAGTGTATGTAACTTACGATTGACTACATCCTTTTGGATGAACTGACATACCGGAAGGTATGTCATTTTCATTTCGCTGCATTCGTCATTGATGGTGTTGGTTGCTGTGAGGCAATTGGTTAATTTCAAAAACAAGAAATTCTAAATCGTGAATGATGGCGCCTTGTGAGTGATAATATTTCGTCATTGTGCAACTGGGTTTATTTGTTTGTGGAATGGAATAACTAATGTGAAGTTTTTTTTCGAATTTGGTAATAAACAAAACTATGCGCATGTAGATGGATACGAATAATGTGGTGGATATTAAGAGCTTTGTTCGAATCAGATATTAACAATTCGTTCTCTCTATTTGCAAAAAAATAAAAAAAACTCTAGCAGTCGATTTTCACAATCCTCCCTAGAAACCAATTTTACACAACCTATTAAATTGAGACTAGAATGCTTTTTGGTATATTAACTCTGCTATTTGTAATGGCTGTGTTGTCTATTTTAAGGCCGAATTTAGTAAACAATGGTGTAATTTCCGGAGTTTTTCATATTTTGGCGTTAGCTCATTAAACCTTAATTCTTAGCTTTAAATTAAAGCATTTAAAAACATTTAAAAAACCAGTAAGGACAGTAGTAAAGACGGACGGGGCCGACTATATGATACCCTTCACCACTATGGGTATATTAAATAGCACTATTAACATGATATTGGATGAAATAAAATATGTGATATTTATCTAAATGTGAATCGGACTAGATCTATCAATAAACATGTCATTCGTTTGGGACAAAAGTATGAAAATCGACTTCAAGCAAATATCAATAGGTCATCCGTTGGGCTTTGTCTGTACTTCTAGAAAACGTAACTACGTTATTCTAGGCTCAATTTTGTACAATGTGCACAATTTGATGTCAATCTGACAAACATGAGGAGTTTGATGTACAATTTACTTAAAATCGGACGAAAGTATATATAGAAGCTATACCCAAATATGAAACGACGTCAACAAAACTTGTCACAGGTTAAGTTATACTAATTTCGGTACGTTTAGTTCCTATTAGCCATATATTGGTTTCTTGGTGCGTCAATTACTTCATAAAAGCTATATCTAAATTCCAACCGATTTTTACGAAACTTGACACACAAAATTCTGGACTAAATTCAGTACGCTATGCAACATAAGAACTTTGGCACATTATTTAAATTAAATCGGACGAAAAAAAATATATATAGATCTGAACCGATTTTCACGAAACTTGGCAGACATCGCTCTACGCTCAATTCAATACGTCATGCCAACTTTCGTACAAATCGAAAGATATATAGGGACTTTGGTGCACCACTTACATGAAATCGGAAGAAACTGTATATGAGAGCTATATCTAAATCTGGACCGATTTTCACGAAACTTGGCAGACATCATTCTAGACTTAATTCAGTTCGCTGTGCCAAATTTCATGCAAATCGAAAGATATAGAGGGACTTTGGTGCCCCATTTACCTTAAAAAGGACGAAACTATATAAGGGAGCTATATCTAAATCTGAACCGATTTTCTCGAAACTTGGCACACATCATTCTGGACCTAATTCAGTACTCTGTGCCAAATTTCATGCAAATCGAAAGATATAGAGGGACTTTGGTGTCCCATTTACCTTAAATCGGACGAAACAATATAAGAGAGCTATATCTAAATCTGAACCGATTTTCTCGAAACTTGGCACACGTCATTCTGGACCTAATTCAGTACTCTGTGCCAAATTTCATGCAAATCGAAAGATATAGAGGGACTTTGGTGCCCCATTTACCTTAAATCGGACGAAAATATATATGTGAGCTATATCTAAATCTGAACCGATTTTCTCGAAACTTGGCACACGTCATTCTGGACCTAATTCAGTACTCTGTGCCAAATTTCATGCAAATCGAAAGATAAAGAGGGACTTTGGTGCCCCATTTACCTTAAATCGGACGAAAATATATATGGGAGCTATATCTAAATCTGAACCGATTTTTCAATACGGTTCGTCCTTAGGCCAAATAAGTGACCTGTACTTTGTTTACAATTTAACATCTACAGACGGACGGACGGACGGCATGCATAAATCGACTCAGAAAGTGATTCTATGCATATTCTCAAAAGGAACCATTTGTCTATCTCGTTTCCTTTTGCCTGTTACAAACATATGCACAAAGACATAATACCTTGTACCACAGTGTGGTGAAGGGTATAAAAAATTCAAAACTCGGAATAATTTGCAACGACAAACCAATGAATCCAAAACTATCCCATTTTTCTGATACTATATATTAATTCCCGAGATATATAGGGGGAACCGTTGTGACTTTGTATAGGGGGCTATGTCAAAACAGGGATATACATTAAAATGAGTTTTGTCTTTTAAAAAGGCTGAGAAATAAGCGCGTCACAAATACCTGATGTACTTGCACTAACTTCCTCCATTATATGTTATTAGGGAATATAAAATTCGCTAATCAGAAAACACATTAATTAAAGCATAATTGAATTTCCTTAATACACCAACTAAAACAACAATTTAAAAACTGAATCCTATTTATACAAAATCCCTTAAAATAATTTCGTCATTCATCTTTTTTTAAATGTGAAAAATCCTTTATTAAAAACAAATAAGCACACCGCTAAATTACAAACCAACGGCTCCCTAATAATTTCCACCCTCGCATAAAATATCAGTTACTGTTTCTTGTATATGCCAGAAAATGCACACCTTTATACATACGTAATATTTTACAAAGTTTTCATTACACATGCATACCTATTTGGGATAAAGAAAAGTTTTTGCACTCCATGTGGCGGTTCATAAGTCACCATTGAAATATTTTTTCCGCTTCGATAAATTGTGACATGCAAATAACCGAGACTGTAGGTGCCAGGGTTGTGGTCAACACTAAAATGTGCTGTGCAAAAACAACAGCAACAAAAAACTCTGTTTGCGGTCATAAGTCATAACGTTAAAGGGATGTTGAACTTTAAACCGCAAACATTGCGTTTCATCCCCTATTCTAATTTTTTGCATGTTTTGGGAATAAAATCCGGTAAGTCTGTCATGTTTTTTATGCATCCTCAAATTCTGTGTGTGTGTAGAAATATTTAAACTTCAAATAGTTTTTTTGAATAGAAATATAAGGGTAATTATCGAACTTTATGTTCTAGTTTTTTCATATCTTCCGCAGATGAAATGATTACAACAGAGTCTTAGAAACAAACCCAAACACGGAACAAATCATATAACTATTTTAATATAAAACAAGTAAAAAAGAGTTAAGTTCGGCCGGGCCGAACTTTGGATACCTCCACCATAGAAATACTGACAAATTTTTGAAATGCAAACATAGGGAACATACATATAACGACAATTCTTCCAGTCGATTGTTGTAAACCAAATAGAAAATTTAGCAATTTCAATGGCGGTTTTAAATTTCAAAACCCTAAAATGTTGACATATATTATTAACGCATGGTACGGTGAAACATGTGTATAAAATCCTGAAATTAATCCAATTTAGTGGGCGATATTATATATGAGGCATACTAAAGCGGGACCAATATTGACAACATTCTATAGGAATTACCAACTACTTGGTGTTTTCATTATATAAGGGCCTATTTAAGGGCCTATGTAGCTCAAGTTCCAAGCTAATATTTTAGTTTTGAATCCCAATACCGTCCATCACGCTAAATATTAAATAGGAAGGATGTTTTATATAGGACCTGGTCCTAAATGCGGGTCGATACAGTTCATTCTCAAACCTCACGTTTTAGTTTTTATATCGATATCCTCCGAGAGAAAAATGATTACAATATATGGCTAAATCGTTTTAGAATTCCATACTATGTGGGGTATGAACTGAAAATTTCGTCTACCGAATATCCCCTCTACTATGGTGGAATACAACTATATGGTATAACCCCAACATATGGAAAAAAATCCGCAAACTTTTTAAAATAAACCTGTAAGGAAAGTAGTAAAATCGGACGGGGCCGACTATATATACCATTCACCACTTTGGGTATATTCAACAGATGAATCCTAACAGACGTCTCATTTTTAAAGGACCAGTAAAAAGAAATTGGATCAATTAACATGTCATTCTGCAACCGATACTAAATTTTTCATTTAGTCAGATATAGCTATATCTAAATTAACACACATCATTCTAGACCTAATTCATTACACTGTGCCAAATTTCGTGCAAATCGAAAGAGCTATATCTACATCTGAACCGATTTTCCCGAAATGTAACACACATCATTCTAGACCTAATTCATTACGCTGCGCCAAATCGAGAGATACATAGGGACTTTGGTGCACCAAATACAGTAAATCGGACGAAAATATTTATGGGAGCTATATCTGAATCTGATCCGATTTTTCCCAATTTCAATAGGGTTCGTACTTGCCAAATTTCCAGTACTTTGAGCACAACCTGTACTTTGATCACAAAAATACATAGACGGACGGACAGACAGAAATGCGTAAATCGACTCAGAAAGTAATTCTATGCACCATATTTCAGCGAATTCAATTGAAAAACGGGCTCAAGAACCCCAAAATATCCAAAATTTGGGGTACCCTTATATAAGGACTGAAATTGGGAGGTAACGTTATATGGGGCTACCAGAAAAAGTGGACCTGTATTTATAATTTTTTGTGGAGAAATTTGGTATCCAAAAAGAACCCATTTTACCATATTTCAGCGAATTCAGCGCTCAAGAACCCCAAAATACTGAAAAATGGGAGCTATGCCTAAACGTGGACTGATATAGCCCATCTTCGATAAAAGACGACTCTATGCAAAATTTTGGCGTTCTATCTCCATTCGTTTAGACGCTAGAGTGATTACAACAGACGGACATGGTTAAATCGCCATAGAATTTTATGCTGATCAAGAATATATACTTTATGGGGTCGGAAATGATTATTTCGATGCGTTACAAACGGAAAAACAAAACTAATATACCCTCCATACTATGGTGTAGGGTATAAAAATACTAAATTTTTGTTTACGTTGAGACATTTTGTGAGACACGAATTTCTATCTTTGAATTATAAGGTCATTATGAATTTTGCACACTTTTCCATTGATAATGTGTTATGTATAATGTATTTCAAATACATTTAGTCCCCATAAAAATTTTGGTGTTTTGAAAAAAAAAAACATTTTATGCTACTCTTTCGAAGACTATTCTTTATATTAATGGCCCAGCAATATAAATGTTTACATTTTTCATCCAAAATGATTTAATTCTCTGTAAGATGTATACCCGTAGGGGCTGATAGATACCAAGCAACGTGGCAAAGCTCAGGCTCTTTCATTTTAATTGTGGACACTGACCTTCCCGTGGTGCTACCTGTGGTAGCTATTTACATCAGCCGTTGAAATAGTGATCTAATATCTGCCGCGAGTTCATCCACAAGAACTATAAAAAATGGGTTGAGGCGTCGGGTTAGTTGCCCACACTCGGAAAACCCATCCTACTATGAAAATGCAAAGAAAAAGAAAACCAAACCCCCTAATATTGACGACCCCCGCAAACGTATAAAAGAACACAATCTGCGAATGTGCACATGGAATGTGCGCACGTTGTACAGAACAGTTGCAGTTTTCGCTTTGACGGATGAACTCAAGAAGTACAAAGCCGATATTATTGCCTTACTGAAAATGCGATGGAAAGGGACAGGCGCAAGTAAATCAGACGATTACGCACTGTATTATTGTTCCCATGAAACGAGACATAAATTTGGCGGCGGATTTATGGTTAGCAGGACAATAAAAGACGCGTGTATTAGACGCGAATATCGATTCGGACCCCTACCTTGTAGCAGCCAAGGTTCGCACTCGTCTTAATGTCGCAGCAAATGTGATATCTAACACAACACGGAAACTCGACGTCGAAAAGCTGCAGGTAGCCGAGGCCTACTCCGCTCGAATTACCAACCTGCTTGACGAAAGCACTTCTTGTCCCGATAGTAGTATAGAAGCACAATCGCAAAGTATTGTCCACTCCCTACAAACTGCAGCAAAAGCAGAAAAAAGCAGAAAGAAAAAGAATAACGTGAGCGTGAGCAAATCGAGGTGTGCAGGAGTCAGAATGAAGTACGGAAAATTTACCAACGGGTAAAACACCAAACCGAAGGAGTTGATGCTGGCACATCTCCCTGTAGAGATGAATAAGGAAACCTGGTGACAGATGCATACAGCGTGTTGAGGTTCTGGAAGGAACATTTTGAAAAGCTTCTGGTATCAAATAGTGGCGATGAAGAGGATAACCCAGAACCAATAAGACATGACGGTATAGAGTGTATCCCACCTAGCCAAGATGAGGTCAGAATAGCAATTAATCGGCTGAAGAATAATAAAGCAACAGAAACCGATGGATTACCAGCCGGACTATTCAAGACTGGTGGTCAGATGCTGGTCAGTAGCATGCACGCACACTAATTGGTACAATTTGGCTAGAGGAAAGCATGTCCAATGATTGGAACCTCAGCCTTCCTCCCATCGCATATAAAGTGCTATCTAGTGTGCTGCAAATGTCATTATTGGACCATACAAATGCGGCTTCAGACCTGGCAAATCCACCATTGACCAGATTTTCACTCTGCGCCAAATTCTGGAAAAGATCCACGAAAAACACATCGACACATACCACCTATTCGTCGACTATAAAACCGCATTCGAGAGCCCTATCCATTCAGAGGTTCGAGAGGCCCTATCATGTCTACGTTCGCCATTCCCGCAAATTTAATACGGCTATGCAAGATAACTTTAAGTGGCACAAGGTCAGCAGTTTTCCACTCGGATTGAGATACCTCTGACACATAGCTTTAGAACGATTCAATAGCCGCCAGATGACCAGATTTGCCAAGAAACATGCTACCATTTGCTTTGAAGTGCTCCACTAAGAAACGTTCATTGGATTTCGAAGACAATCGATCGATTGCTCTTTTGGGCAATATTAATAAATTTTGGTATGAATATGTTTTATTCAATGAGTACCAAAAATACCAAATTATAACTTATTCGTCTATCTAAAATCCCCTACATACCGAGTACTGGGGAGTACCGTTATATTTGAGCTACCCTGAAAAAATTAATATACACTCCACCGTATGGTGGATCCGAAATGACCCTAGTCTAAATTAGCCAACAATCGCCACCTCAGTCCATTATGTAAAAGCAATAGAACTGTTACAACAATATTAACTCAAGTTTCAATGTGAACCCCATATTCCTCATTTGCAGCAAGACCGACATACATACAAATCGTGATAATTGAGTTAATGATGCAAAATTTTTTGCTAAAAAATATTCAAATTAATATCTTCTTCACATTCTGATTGAGAAGTTGTAGAAATTCCTTTGTTCCTTGTAAAGTGTGTGTTTAAGCAAGAATCGCTGTTTAAAATAGTTAAATAGTTAGCCTTTAATTTGAAAGGCCGTAGCCGTTGAAATCTGTCTACTCCCTTTTATTACACCCCTGTAATAGTATGAGGCTGACAGATTTCAACGGACTTTTGTATAATATTCTCGTTGATTTTTCTTGAACTCTCGTTGCAACCTACTGGCCACACATATTATTGTGATCGCGCTTAAATAGTAAGCCATTGTACATATTGTTGTACAATAAAGGTAATATTGTTTACCAATAAATATATATATCAGCATTGGTCGAACCTTTTATTAATAAAACTATTGTGTTATTATTTCTATTCCTTTATTGCTCACGAGTACGCATTGGGCGTACTGGCTCTATTGGGAGAACCTCGATTGCACTGTACCTGCCAACCACCCAAGTCCCTATAGTGCGGACTTAACAGTGTGTGTAAATTGAAAACTGAAATGTATATTCTGCAAGATCTATATTCGATGCCGGGTTCGACTCCGAAAATGATTGAAAATATTTTAAAATTTCAAAAAATATATAGTTTTATTTTTTTTTATTTCCCACAAAAATTAGTTATTCTGCTCCACTGATTACGATATCTAATTACACAATAAAAGAGCATGTAATTTGTTCTATTTTGATCTATTTTCATGTTCACAGCATATTTTTTTAGGATTTCATATCATCAATAAATGTATTAACTACATACTTAACTTTGCTACTCTACGAAAATACAAGAATTTGCTTTTACGATGTGCCACAATATGCCTTCATATTAAGGAAATTATGTAGTGATCCGTGATTATTGTTCCGTCGTCAATAAGGACGATTCTCGTTTATTCGCTTTTCTTTTTTGCTGGTAACGAATTCAAGTAATAAAATAAGAATTTTACAACTTGTGCATTAACGACAAAACAAAATTGGCGTACGTATGTATTTTTATATGACCGATACATATATCCACATGTATGTTATGTACGTAGCTTACTCAATGTCACATCATAATGATAAAAGTTGAAAAATAGCTGGAGTACAATGAGAAAGGATTTCTCTGTCATTGACTTTATAACCACAAACACCCACGCATATAAATATATATCCTTAAAGGAAAACATTATTAGTATTATGAGATCACCGGAACTGAACCACTCACTGATTTTTTGGTAGTTAATTATGTGTAAATGGCAATCACAGTTACAATTCCTCTCTATAACTAGTTCCTTGTGATATTATCAAAGGCAACACAATTACGTTCAGCCATTGCCATGTATGTTCTTTTATGACGTTTTTATTCTCTCTCTTTTTTTGCAACCATAAAAAACTTACAAAATATGCACATAAATCAGTGACAGTCTGTCAATATACAAACAACCAATGTTGCCTTCCAGCATGTCTTTGTAGAGGACTACATTTCGTCGTAATCATGAACTAACCATAGAAATTTCAATGGAATGATGACTTTAGGTCATTTCTGTGGTAATAATATGGTGTTGTAATATTTCATCTGTGAGGCACATACAATCGGCAAGGAAAGTTCAAAAGTCAGACAGGGTCGACTGGAAGATACCCTTCTCAACTTTGGTTACATAGAAGATGTGCTCATGAGTACAATATATATTATATTAAATATGTGATCTATATAGAGAACCAACCGGTTCAATATTAGGCATAGCCCTCATATAATGATATCCCAAAATATTCACCATTTTCCTACATTATGTAATCAATTTTAGTCCCCCTTTAGGCATAGCCTCATATAACTTTTGTAATCTAAATTGCAGTAGTTTGATGATTTTGTACTCAACCATGCGTTATCAGTATCAGTCCACTTTTTGGATCTTGCAGATTTTAGGAAAAATCCCCATTAAAAATTGCTGAAGTTTGTATTTGGTGTACATAATGGTTTACATAAATCGGTTTGTAGAATTATCGGTATATACCCACTTTTGGTATGTTCCCTATATTTTCATTACATATATCTGTCAGTATAACTATGGTGTAGGGTATCCAAAGTTCGGCCCGGCCGAACTTAACGCTTTTTCACTTGTTATTAATGCAAACAGACGTAACTACACTCCTGTAAAAAATTAAAGCTCGCAATATTGAAGATAGAAATTCTGAACTTATATATATTAATAATACTTCTGGAATGTTTGATATTGAAAATGAGATATATCGGTCAATTTTTTGCCGTGGCCCCCATATAGCGGTACCCCAAATTTAAGTCTTTCTTCATTTTTAACCAATCAGCTATAATTAGGTAATAGGTGGAAAAGTACCCTGTGCAAAGTTCCATTGCTATCGGAGAAATATTTAATGTCTTTAGTGCAACATTTACATAAAATCGGTTGAAACTGTATATGGGAGCTATATCGAAATCTGAACCGATTTTCACGAAACTTCATACATATCACCCTAGACTCAATTCAGTACGCTATGCAAAATTTCGTACAAATCGAAAGGAATATAGGGGCTTTAATGCACCATTTACACAAAATCGGACGAAAATATATGTGGGAGCTTTAGACTCAATTCAGTAAGCAAAGTAAATGATACACCATTTACGTAAATCGGACGAAACAATATTTAGGAGCCATATCTAAATTTTAACCGATTTCAACGAAATTTGACACACGTTATGTTGCTGTAACTTGAAAACCAATCAGCTTAACTTTAGTCTTTGATGTTCTATATATATATTAATCGGACGAAACTATATATCGAAGCTAAATCTGAACCGATTCTCCATCTGGGGTTCGTCCTAAGACCAAATAAATAAACTATTCCCAATTTTATCCAATTCGGATCATAAATGTCACCTGTACTTTGTTTTCAATTTAAACCCACATTAGAACTACTTTTAAGTCTATGAACGGTCGCAAAATTCTGGACTGATTGTCGATTGGTGCTATAACCTTTAAAATATCCTTTGGCACTTCTTGACACTATGTTCTGGAACTCCTTTTTTTAAATCCCATATTTATGAGTATTATTTGCGAAATTTTTGATTATTATCTTCATATTATTCATATTTTCCACTTTCATTAGAATTAAATTCTCAAAAATAAGAACTTTTGACTTTGATCTCATGTCTTTTGCTAACCGTTACCCACAATGATATAACATTTTACGGGTGTAAAACTCAAAGTCACCAGATTTAAAATTTATAACGTTTTTTTCCTCTCTACTTTCCTGATCCATAGTGTAGACGTCCCTTCAGTCAAAGGAAATTGTAAGGAAATTAAATCGTATCACAAGTTGATTAAACATAATTTTTCTTCTAGGGGGGTTCAGTCGAAAATTTTGAGATCACAAACGGAATAACACAATGTACCCTCTTCGTGGCACATAATATATTCCAACATCAAACCAATCCCCTGTCTAAAAGCCAAAAACACAACCAAAAAACAAAGAGAAATGTAAAATTAGACAAAACTAGAAACGTTGTTAAAAAGCTAGTCCGGCAAATATCCGGCCCTTAAACCATTTTGGCAGATAAAAGCAACAGAAACAGAATGCAACAAAGCTATCATACTTTACATGAGAACCAATAAAAACGAGAAGAAAAACAGAAGAACTTGAAGAAACCCCTTATAGAAACTCAAAGAGTAAATGACAAGCAACAACAAAATGACAACTACACGAATAATAATGATGATAACAAAGTTAACGGAAACATGATGAAATTACAAGTGAAATATCCCTTCAACTACAACAACTACACTAACTACAATATTACAAAGATATTCATCGTAGCCATCGTCAACTACTTGATGTTTGATGGGGCAAACATTTTTATTTCTTTGGTAAAAGCGGCGATATGGTTGCATGTCGGGCTGCTGTTCGTTTGGTGTCTTAAGTCCATGTCAAATGGGGCTGGTACGGTGCTGATGCAGGGAAGCCATACAGCTTTTCTACTGACAGTATTCTTGCCTTCTGTGTGTACGTATGTATGCTGGCGTAAGGGTCCTTGTGCAATGCATGTATTCTCAATAAAGAAAAGTGTCACAGAAGTGTCGTAGTGTGGTTGTGGTACTTTAATGGCACTTTCTTCCACTTTTCCCCTCTTTCGGTGTTAAGTGATATTTTTTAAGAAATGCTATTCATGGCGGAAAACATACCACATGAAAATGGTAATAAATACAACAAGAGCAACAAGGAATAGAAAAAGAAGAAGCATTGCTGCTAAAAAGCATTTAATAAAAGAAGTACTAAAATTGCATTTAAATTAATAAAAACCAATTGATATGTGATGAGGTGGTTTCTAAGGAGATCCATACATGCTTTTAAATCATTTTGAGAAATACTAGAGAAAAGATGTGATATTTCGATGGACGCGTATGGTCTCCAGCAGGTTGCAGGTTTTATAACGGCCTTGTCACATGAAACCGAACGAACTTAAATATGTGATTTTTATGTCATTCTGGAACCTAAGCTAAATTTCATTTCATTTGGGCAAGTTTAGAGTCGTTTGTGCACAGTGGGACATATTTGTGTAAATCGGTTTAAAGCTAACTTGACACACGCTATTCGGTATGCTGCACTGTTTAAAATTTGATCTCAATCATTGATTATTTGGTGTACAATTAACATAAATAAGTGGAAATTATATATGGAAGCTACGATATATCAATATCTGAACCGATTTCAAGCAAACCTGCCAGAAATTGATTTATATAAACTTCAGTGCGTTGTGACAATCGGCCAAGCTATGGATCTTTAGTGCACAATTTACCTTATTTTCTAGACTTAATTCAATACGATATGCCAAAATTCGTGCAAATCGAATGATTTTCAGGAACTTTGGTCCACCATTTACATAAAATCGGACGAAATTATATATGGAAGCTATATCTAAATCTGAAACGATTTTCACATCATTCTAGACTTAATTTAATATGCTATACCATAATTCTCCATTGGTCCACCATTTACCTAGAATCGGGCAAACTATATATGGGAGCTATATCTAAATCGGAACCGATTTTCACGAAACTTAGCACACATCACTCTAGTCCAAATATCGTGCAAATCGGAGGGTATATAGGGACTTTGATACACCATTTATCTTAAATCGGACGAAAATATATATGGGATCTATGTCTAAATATGAACCGATTTTTTAATGGGGTTCGTCCTTGTGCCAAGTAAATGAGCTGTACCAAATTTCATCCAAAACGGATTATAAATGCGACATGTACTTTGTTTACAATTTAACATCAACAGACGACGGGCGGACGGACATGCATAAATCGACTCAGAGCGTGATTCTATGCATATTCTCAAAAGGAACTATGGGTCTATCTCCTTTCCTTTTGCCTGTTACAAACCCTGTACCACAGTCTGGTAAAGGGTATACAAAATAATGAATTGTTAAATAAATAATCTTGGGCAAACCATTGTGGCTAAACAAACGATTATGACTTTGATATTCTTTTATTGCCTATCATTAGTTTCAGCACGTTTTCGGACATCAGATGGTGTTATTTTGTCATTAATCAGTTGTGTCAAAATATAGTGACGTCTGGTATATATATATACAATTTTATAAATTACCAATTGATTTGTGTTTGATAACAAAACGATTTGTTTTTTGTGAGTTTGCTTTCCAGAGCATAGTGATCCGAAGCGGAGGAAAATTTCCAATAGTCGCAATAGATAATTGTTGACTTTAAATTCCATCGGATATATTTTTAGATATATTTTGGTATGTAGCGTTGTCAAGCGCATTTTCAAACAGAAGTGGCTGTAATATGGCATTCCGTGTTCGAGGTTGTGTGAAAAATATTTGTGCAGTTAATATATTTCCATGGTTTGATCTTGGTCCATTTCCCATAGAAGCGACTGTATTCCATTTTTTGCGACAATTTTACAATTTATATTGTAGGACCACGTTTTGAGATAGCCCCCATATAAGTCTCCTTATGGTAAAAGGGTGTAAAAATGTCCTTCTTTATTTTTATACCCTACACAACTATGTTGTCAGGGTATTATAGTTTTGTGCAGCCCCAAGAGTTTGTAACGCCACGAAATATTGGTCCAAGACCCACCTTTAAGTATGCCGATCGTCTTATCTCGACTAGCTGCGTCGATCTAGACATGCGTGTCTGTCCGTCTGTCCATTATAATTTGTAAACACGATACAGGCCACAATTATGGACCAATATTTACGAAATTTTGCATGTAGAATGGGTTCTGGCCAATGAGGACCCCTATTGTTTTTCGTAAAGATCGGTTAATATGTTGGCGATGAAATGGACCAAATACTTAATTTTTGTCGGGTTTTCTGGTCACTCCAGAGGCCGCAATTATGGCCCAAATATCCCGAATTTTTACATGGAGAAGGGGGTTGGGCCAAAGAATAAGCATGCCTATTTTGATAAGGATTGGTCAATATTTAGCGGGTCAAATGGACCCTGACTTTTGTGTGAAAAATGACAAAATTTGTATTCTAAAGCGTATATATTTACTCCTAGTGGACATGGCAACGCCTATAATTTTGGGTGATGAACAGATAATAATTCTGGGATGAAGTGGACCGAAAACTTTTTTTGATTTTTTTGTAATTAGAAGGGCTGTACTAAATATTGGTAATATTCGGAAAATATGTCCGTGTAAGGAAAAGGTGCCGTTGACCTCTAATCGGGTAAGAGGGTGCAACAATCACGAAATACTACCCAGGCTCGGAATAAAAAATCCGCAGAAAGATAGAGTTCTGTGGTAGTTGTGTAGGGTATCGTATGGTCGACCCCGTCCGAATATACTGCTCCGCTCACTGGTTTATTTATTGTTTATCCGTTTCGACATCACCGTATATGCCCAACTATTTCATAAAAATAAACAAAGAAGTGTGACCAACGACTCATTCAATCAGCAGTGTCAACCCTTTGTGTGAGTTACGAATACTGGAAAGAGAAAATCGCAATCATAAATCTTATAACAGAAAAAAACGAACAACAAAAGGAATACCGGCGCCGCAAACACTGTGTGGGTAAGCCGTAGAACAAATTTAAGACCGACTTTTACCTTGAAGTTATTTGGGTTGGGTGGGTCTTTTGCGTGTGACTGAGAGCTTTTGCTTCAGCCAACGACATAAACACAAACCAAAGTGTAATGAAATCGCTGCGTAATCAACACAGTCATTATTACTCTCCTCCCTTCGCTCCGAAACTACAACCCTTTGAAAATCAATGTCATCCTTGATATCATATTTCACCTCTACTTCTTCTTGCGTAGCTAACACGTTTTTGCATTCAAAAGCAAAAGAAAGGCAAATGTTGTTGGTGATTTTCCCTATTTCCCACATTTCGTTTTCCATAAATGTCAATCACAAGATTTATGACGTTATGATGACAAACTCAAAAAGGCAAACACATGAATGCGTTAATAAAGATTCAAGGATCATCATATATACATATTGATTTTTGCAGTTGCCAATGTGTTTGTGTGCGTAGGTATGTGTTTATTTGTGGCATTGTTGATGACTCACTCGGATAAATTATGATTTGAAATATTTGTATGACTTTAGTTCAACATATTATAATCGATTTTTATGATATTTCCTGATTTCGGCAAATAGTTTTATAAAGATTTAACAAATTTAAACAATGTTAGACAAGTGTTTGTGGATAACAACAAAGTATAAAACAGATGCATAAAACAAAACGGATTAAAAATTTAATAAAAAAGGCCGGGACTTTTATATAAAGACTAGTTTATTGTAAACTGTCCGACTCTATGATATACTTCGCCACATTGCATACATACAACTAGCCAACGAATTTTCCCCTCAAACACGCCAAGAGCTACATTATCTTCTTGCGCAAGTACCTATGCTTCAGATCCATATAATAGTATATGTTGGCCAACACTATCCTTCTCCGAATTTCAAAACTGATGTCATTAGTTTTATTTATGGCGGTACCAAACTATATAAAATCTTTGACTACCTCGAAGCTGTAGTTCTCAAGTTCCACAGTTGGTCCGAGTCTACTGGACGTCTTGCACGTTGATACCATCAGCTTGGTCTCCTCACCGTTTACTACCAGACCCGCTTTGGGAGACTCCTTCTCAATTTGTGGCTGTTACCGCTCTCAATGTTCGACCAATTATGTCGATGTCATCGGCATAGGCGAGTAACATGTGTTGTTTGGAGTACAGAGTGCCATTTCTGTTCACCTTTCGGTTTGGTATTAAAGGGTTCTGAGAGATCCTCTCCAACTTAAACTGCTAATCTTGTGCCAGTTAAAGTTATCCTGCATAGCCGAATTAATATTGCAGGAATGACAAACATGGCTTTAAACACCTCTGAACGGATAGGGCTGTCGAATGCGGCTTTATAGTCGACGAATAGGTGGAATATATCGATGTGTTTTTAGTGAGTTTTTCCAGGATATGGCACAGAGTGAAAATCTGGTCAATGGTGGACTTGTCAGGTCTGAAGCCGCATTGGTATGGTCCAATAATGTCATTGACCATTGTTTTCAGTCGTTCACACAGCACGCTTGATAGCACATATCGTCTTGCCTCTTTTTTTGTGCACGGGACTCAGGATGCTGCATGCATTCCTCTAGCCAAATTGCACTAATCAGCTGGTGCGTGCTCCCTACCAGCATCTGACCACCAGTCTTGAATAGTTCGGCTTGTAAGCCATCGGCACCTGCTGCTTTATTACTACTCTTCAGCTGATTGATTGGTATTCTAACCTCATCTTGGCTAGGTGGTAAACACTCTATACCGTCATCTTTTATTGGTTCTGGGGTATCCTCTCCACCCGCTACTATTTGATACCCGAAGTTTTTCGAAATGTTCCTTCCAGATCCTCAGCACCCTGTTTGTATCTGTCACCTGGTTTCCTTCTTCATCTCTACAGGAGGATGTGCCTGCAACAAAGCCTTCGGTTTGGTGTTTTACTCGTTGGTAAAATTTTCGGACTTCATTCTGACTCCTTACATCACGATTTGCTCACGCTCACGTTTTTCTGAAAACATGTTTCTCCTCTTTGCTTTTCTCCCGATAATTCTCCATCGCATTACGTGTTGCTACTGTCTGCAGGGTTGCCCTA
The DNA here is from genome assembly GCF_032173495.1 of Musca vetustissima. Lineage (NCBI taxonomy): Eukaryota > Metazoa > Arthropoda > Insecta > Diptera > Muscidae > Musca > Musca vetustissima. Next base: position 36,864 of record NW_026886297.1, read on the forward strand.
AACGCTGCGTTTTTCACATCAGTAACATTACGACACTCCTGATCGTACCATGGGTTTCTTGATGGCGGTTTTTGGTACCCAAGTGTTGCTTTACCTGCAGTATGTAGGGAGTGGACATTTCTTTGCCATTGTGCTTCTCTAATTTTATCGGGACAAGAAGTGCTTTCATGAAGCAGGTGGGTAAATTGAGCGGAGTAGGCCTCTGCTACCTGTTGTCGACGTCGAGTTTCGGTGTTATATTAGATCGCACCTTTGCTGCTACATTAAGACGGATGCGAACCTTGGCTACCACAAAGTAATGGTCCGAATCGATATTCGCTCCTCGTATCGATCGAACGTCTAAAACACTGGATGAATGCCGTCCGTCTATCACATGGTCAATTTGATTTCTCGATCGGGAGAAATCCAGGTGGCGTTGTGTACATCGAGATGCTTGAATCTGGTGCTGATAACCACCATGTTTTTTGCTGCCGCGAAGTCAACCAACCTCATCCCGTTGTCGGATGTTTCTTCATGGAGGCTGAATTTTCCGACGGTGGGACCAAAAATATGTTCCCTTCCAATTTTTAATGTCATAGCCAGAGCAGCGGTAATATGCTGTGTCTATGCACTCATAACATATGTCTTTGGTATTCTCATATTTGTCTTCCGTCGGAGCATGGGCGCAAATAAGACTGACGTGAAATAAGAGTAAGTGAATCTGGATACGAGGTATTTTATAATCTTATTAGCCATAAATCCGCTGCCAAATTCATGTCTCGTTTCATGTCAGCTCTAATACAGGGCGTACTCATCTTATTTACTTATTCCATCGCATTTCCTGTAAGACTATAACATACGCTTTGTACTTCTTGAGTACATCCAAGGCGAAAACTGCGCCTGTTCTGTACAACGTGCGCACATTCCAAGTGCAGATTCGCAGATCGTGGATGATACGTTTCTTTTTCGTTGCTTTTTCTAGTAAGAAGGGGTTTCCGAGTGTGGGCAACTAACCCGACGCCTCAACCCATTTTTTATAGTTCTTATTATTATTATTCATCAATGGATGATGAAAATAGTTACCCCTGGTGACACCGCGGGGAGGTCAGTGTCCACAATTGAAATGAAAGAGGGACCAAGATACGCCTGGGCTTCGCCATGTTAAAGCCAAACCGAGTCTTTGCTTGGTATCTATCATCCCCCATATCAAAATTTTAACCGTTTTCATCGAAACTTACCACACATCATTACAATATTCCAAATTTCGTCTTAATCGGAAAAATCTAGGCCCTTTAGTACAATTTTTACATAAAAACGAACGAATATATGTATGGGAGCTACCTGTAAATCTGAACCGATTACAACTAAACTTAGCACACATCATTCCAGACTCAATGCATTAGAAAAAGTTTTGTTATCGATCGATGCCGTAGATTTTGATAATCGCTCCAAAAGGGGCTCGCGTCCATATCGCACGTTTTTATGACTGTCACATATACAGAATTATGAATCAATTAACCGTGTGTGTCTTCGACAACGAAACATTACTCGAAGGAAATTTTCTCTTGCTATTTCGGCAAAAATTATCGAGCGACTTTTCTGCTTGAACAACAAAGTACTGTAAATTCTGAGAATAGGTCAAAAAATATGAAGCAAAACTTCGAATCGGGTGTCACTGACATAAATGACATCCATCAACACTGTGATATATTAAACACTAAAATAACGAAATAATAAAAATTCTTCTTCAGATTTTTATTGTTCTCACACATAAATCGATAATATTCCCCCAATATAAATTTCAGAGTGTCTATCAAATGTTCTCACCTCTTTCTTTTTTCCATTACATATCCATCATCGGTGTCATCAACTGCGTTAAATGGAAATAATCACCCATTTTGTTACGCCATACAGTGTAGTAAGTTACAAGCGACATGTCAGCAATTAGATTGTATGCAACGCCATGCCGAGGGGCATGGACATTTGTGGCACAACCAGGCAATAGTCTTAAATGAAAATCATTACTATCAGCATCAACTCCAGCAGCAGCAAAACCACCAACAAAATATTATCATCATCAGCAGCCGCCGCGACAGGAGCTGGGCCATCGACAACAAATACAGCTATTCTTTCCACTTCATCATCGGCAGCAACAGCTTTAACGGACACAGCAATAACTACGACCACAACAGCGGATGTAGGAGTTGATGCTGAACCGGAAACATCATCGTTGGTGTTAAGTACGGTATCCCATGATGGATCGACAAGGCACCACCCCTATCGTAGGGCTCATCACTAATAAAGACCCCCATCAGCAGTAATGTGACAACATTGTTGGCATCGCCTGTTGATGTGGAGTCGGTTGGCGCAACACATTTGCCAACAGCATCAATTACATTTAATCATCATCACCAATCTTCCTGCAACTCAACCAACGCTCTACCAACATCTATCTGCATACATAGCGACAACGTCAGTTACACATTCCAAGGTCTCGAATAGTTTGTCATCATTCTCACCATCGTCCTCATCAACAATAGCAGCAGCAGTGGCAGCAACAAACTCAGCCAAAGAAACCAAAGGATTGGTTTGTAAATCCGGTGTTTGCGGATATTGTTAAATTAGCATTCGTAGGACGTGAAGACTGTTTACAGCGATAAGTTCATTCATTACACACACGGGGAAATACTCACACACACCCACAATCCTTTTGTAATTAGTTAAAAGTTTGTTGATTTGACGATGTGATAACGATGATGATTATATCGGAGCAACATATGGCCGTTATATGTTTCCTGTTCCTCAATATCTATCTACACCATAATCCGGTGATATCATTATCAAACGTATATACTCGTATAGTAGGAAAGTAATCAAATAACTGTCATACTTCCCACACACTGGGAGATTTGCTACAGGCACACACACGTGCAACATCCGGTAAAATAATTATTACATTTTTGTTTGCATTTGAAAATGAAATTTCATTAGAGTCGCTTGCCGCTTCTCCTTGGTAATGCTTAATAGGTTTAATATTATTAATTTATTTTAATTGTTTCTTCTTAAAAAAATTTCTTGCATCAGCTTTCATGTTTCTCGAAAGTGATTCTTCATCGCTTGGAATTTTACAATAACAACTGAGGCGTACAGTCAGGCCATAATAAAATTAACTATGAATAAATAGTAATTGAAGAGAAAAGAGAAGAGTGCAAGTGAGTTTTAGTTTGCATTTGAGATAATTAAAGAAACTGTGGAATTAAAAGACATAATACATTATTGAAGAGTAGATAAATTTTGAAACATAATCGTGGCAATTTATTTAAAGGGAAAATAAAATTATGTTTCCTTTTTTTATTTCAATGATAGACAAAGTTTTATTTTTTTGCTAAGGAAATGTATATGATTTACACTTAAGCAAATGATACCAAATATATCTGTGAGTTTCCAAAGGAATCGTTTAAGTCGGCTTATAAACGTGGCGTTAAGTTTGGCAGGGACTAAACTTGAATACCCTCAAACTAGCTCCAACTGTATTCTGTGCAAATTAGTACAGTATGTGACCATAGAAATGTCACATTATACTACCCTACCGCATTTTAAAATATTAAAATTTTCATTAAAATTTCCAATAAAAATGGTCTAAGTTTAACTAAACGACATCTATTTTAAAAATAATTTTCTTATGTTTAAAAAATTTGTAATAAGGGTTAATGGAAAAATCAACGCTTTTCAAAGAAATTGCATGATCAGTATTCACTTTGTAATTTGTTACTTCAAATCTTCCCACCAAAATGATGAACATCGGTTCCCGTTTAGTCATAGTCCCCATATTACGTTACCCTCCAATTTTCGGTATTTTGGGATTTTTGAGCAAAAATGATCAATTTCGTTCCACTTTTTGGGGTAATATTTGTCTAATTACAACAATTAAACCGTAATTTATTATTACTTTCCTTGTTGTTGTTCTACAATAAACAAAACTACATCACAATTACAAATGTTCAGAGAATTATTTCGTAGACTTAATTGGAAATATTGCTAGCATCTAATCAGTTGGTCAGTAAAATTCCAAATTACGACACTCAAACCACAAATTTGAATTATGTGTATATGTAAAGAAAGAAATTGACGACGATGATTTCCATTTAGAAATTTATGCCAGTACCAGATATTCATTTGACCTTAATAGGTCCGTCCGTCCATCTTTGTATTTTTGTGAACAAAGTACACCTAATATTTATGTTCCGATTTGGATGAAATTTGGCACAGTTGGATTTTCTGATTGCTATATCAAGAAAGGTTTAAATTTAAATTCTCCTTCTTCGTTTACGCCCAAAATAAGTGTTACCCGATCCTTAGCTGCTTTATATCCAGGGCATGCTTTCTCATTTTTTGACAAGTATGTTCTCGATGATAACCGTTTCCAAAAAAAGACCTGTTTCGTCGGCAGAATACCCTCCTCTTTCAATAATGGCCGTACCTACACAGAAAAAAACAGTAAGGAAAGAAGTAAAGTCGGGCGGGGCCGACTATATAATACCCTTCACCACTATGGGTATATTAATCAGGACTATTAACATTAAATTGGATTAAATAAAATATGTTATATTTATCTAAATGTGAATCTACCTACATCTTTTTACATACTATAAAGTATGTAAATCGACTTCAAAGAAATATAAATAGATCATCCGTTGTGCTTTGCCTGTATTTCTCGAAAACGCAACTACGTAATTCTATCCTCAATTTTGTACGTTGTGCAAAATTTGATGTCAATCTGACTAACACGACGAGTTTGATGCCCAATTTCCTTGAAATCGGGCGAAAATATATATGGAGGCTCTATCCAAATATTAAACGATTTCAAAGTTGTCACAGGTTATACTAATTTCAGAACGTTTTGTTCCTATTGGTTCCATGGTGCGTCAATTACTTAAAATCAATCTATAATAAAAGGGAGCTATATCTAAATCTGTACCGATTTTCACGAAACAAGGCAGACATTACTCTAGGCTCAATTAAGTACGTTATGCCAAATTTCGTGCAAATCGAAATATATAGCGACTTTGGTGCACCATTTACATGAAATCGGACGAAACTATATAAGGGAGCTATATCTAAATCGGGACCAATTTTCATGAAATTTGGCAGACATCATTCTAGGCTCATTTAAGTACGTTATAACAACTTTTGTGCAAATCGAAGGATATAGAGGGACTTTGGTGCACCATTTACATGAAATCGGACGAAACTATATATGGGAGCTATATCTAAAGCTTGGCTTATTTTCACGAAACTTGGCAGACATCATTCTAGGCTCAATTCAGTACGTTATGCCAAATTTCGTGCGAATCGCAAGATATATGTGGTGCACCATTTACATGAAATCGAACGAAACAATATAAGGGAGCTATATCTAAATATGGACCGATTTTCTCGAAACTTGGCAGACGTCACTCTAGGCTTAATTCAGTACGTTATGCCAAATTTCGTGCAAATCGAAAGATATATAGCCACTGTGGGGCACCATTTACATTAAATCGGACGAAGCTATATATGGGAGCTATATCTAAATCTGGACCGATTTTCTCGAAACTTGGCAGACATTACTCTAAGCTTAGTTCAATACGTTATGCCAAATTTCGTGCAAATCGAAAGATATAAAAAGACTTTGGGGCATCATTTACATGAAGTCGGACGAAACTATATATGGGAGCTATATATAAATCTGGACCAGTTTTCACGAAACTTGGCAGCCTTCATTCTAGACCTAAATGACTAGGCTGTACTAAATTTCGTACAAATCGAAAGATATATAGGGACCGTTTACATTAAATCGGTTAAATATATATATGAGAGCAATATCTAAATCTGAACCGATTTTTCCCAATTTCAATAGGGTTCGTCCTTGGGCCGAATAAGTGACCTATGCCAAATTTCATCCAATTCGGATCATAAATGCGACCTGTACTTTGTTTACAATTTAACATGGACAGACAGACAGACAGACGGACGGACATGCATAAATCGACTTAGAAAGTGATTCTATGCATATTCTCAAAAGGAACCATGTGTCTATCTCGTTTCCTTTTGCCTGTTACAAACATATGCACAAAGACATAATACCCTGTACCAAAGTGTGGTGAAGGGTATAATAATTCGTATATTATATGAATAGTGTTCAGAAAGTGTTACCAATATCGAAATTCCTGCATCTTATGAACGCAATCCATAAATCTTTAAATACTGGTTTCATATCAAAGAGATTGATCAACACTAGACTTGTATATTATATTTTGCATACATACTAACATAATTACGAAAATGCATATGTGAATTTTATAACACCAATGCAGAGTTCGGTTGCAGTGAGTGAAATAAGGAAACAATGGAATACAAAACTAACCACAATCGTGTGATTGGAGAGACGGTGGTAAGGGGAAGGGCGGAGAACTATACCAAAACTAGAGGTGTGCAAAAAGAGAGGAGAGAAAAGGAGAAACCGCCATATGAAATATCTTACAAAAAGAGAACGCAAAGAACGAGCATATTCATACAATGTAAGCAAGGGCACCAGTTCCCATGGTTGCCCAGCATTAACCTAAACAAAACACAGACGATCAATGAACGGGGTATGTGGTGCGGTGGGACGAATACATTTGTTTTTGTCACATAAAACAGAAAGAGCGAGGAAAAATGACCGCTATAGTGGTAAAGTAGAGCGGAGTAGGAAAAAATCCCACCCACATAGTTGGCAAATATCTCCTTGTCTCATTTTTTGTGCATGGTGCTAACAACCATGTTTTTTTGCTGCCGCGAAGTTAATCAACCTCATGACGTTGTCGGATGTTTCTTCCTAGAGGCTGAATTTTCCGACGGTGTGGCCAAAAATATTTTCCCTCCCGATTTTTGCATTAAAATCTCCTAGCAGATTTTTATCAGGTAGGCGCTCTTAAAATATGTCTTTCGTCTTCTCATCATAAGACTAGAGTAGAAAAACTTCGCTTTTTTACGGATTATAGTAATTCTCTCATCTACTGGGGTTAACCATAAATCCGCAGCTAAATTCATGTCTCGTTTCATGGCAGCTATAATACAGTGAGTAATCATCTGATTTACTTACGACTGTTCCTTTCCATCGCATTTTCTGTAAGGCAATAATATTGGCTTTGTACTTCTTGAGTAAATCCGCCAAAGCGAAAACTGCGCCTGTTCAGTACAACGTGCGCATATTCCAAGTGCACATTCTCAGATCGTGGTCCTTTATACGTTTGCGGGGTTCGTAAACATTGGGTAAGTTTGGTTTCCTTTTTCGTTGCTTATTCATGGAAAGGTTTTCCGAGTAACACAGCCGACGCGTCAACCAATTTTTATACCCTCCACCATAGTATGGAGGGAATATTAGTTTTGTTTTTCCGTTTGTAACACATCGAAATAATCATTTCCCACCCTATAAAGTATATATATTATTGATCAGCGTAAAATTCTATGACGATATAGCCATGTCCGTCTGTCTGTCTGTCCGTCTGTCTGTTGTAATCACTCTAGCGTCTAAACGAATGGAGATAGATCTCCAAAATTTTGCATAGAGTCGTCTTTTGTCTGCAGGCAGGTCAAGTTCGAAGATGGGCTTTATCGGTCCACGTTTAGGCATAGCTCCCATATAAGGGTACCCCCAAATTTTCGGTATTCTGGAATTCTTGCGCGCGTTTTTCAACCGAATTCGCTGAAATTTGCTACATTGGGTTCTGATTGGGTACTTAATATTACCACAAAAAACTATAAATATAGGTCCACTTTTTCTGGTAGCCCCCATATAACGGTACCTCCTAATTCGCAGTATTTTGGGGGTTTTGCTCGTATTTTTCCGCCGAATTAGCTGTAATTTAGTATTTTGAGTTCTTAATAGGTACAGAATATCTCCACAAAAAATTATGAATATAGGTCCATTTTTTCGGATAGCCCCCATATAAGGGTACCCCCAATTTTCGGTATTTTGGGGTTCTTGAGCGCGTTTTTCAACCGAATTCGCTGCAATTTGGTATTTTGTAGTCGTATATCGTAACAAATCTCCCTACCAAAAATTATTAATATTCGCCCCCATTTTGGGGTAGTCCCCATATAACCCCCTTTTTATACCCTCCACCATAGTATGGAGGGTATATTAGTTTTGTTTTTCGGTTTGTAACACATCGAAATAATCATTTCCGACCATATAAAGTATATATATTCTTGATCAGCGTAAAATTCTATGACGATATAGCCATGTCCGTCTGTTCTTCTGTCTGTCTGTTGTAATCACTCTAGCGTCTAAACGAATGGAGATAGATCGCCAAAATTTTGCATAGAGTCGTCTTTTGTCTGCAGGAAGGTCAAGTTCGAAGATGGGCTTTATCGGTCCACGTTTAGGCATAGCTCCCATATAAGGGTACCCCCTAATTTTCGGTATTTTGGGGTTCTTGAATTCGCTGAAATTTGCTACATTGGGTTCTTATTGGGTACTTAATATTACCACAAAAAATTATAAATATAGGTCCACTTTTTCTGGTAGCCCCCATATAACGGTACCTCCTAATTCGCAGTATTTTGGGGGTTTTGCTCGTATTTTTCCGCCGAATTAGCTGTAATTTAGTATTTTGAGTTCTTAATAGGTACAAAATATCTCCACAAAAAATTATGAATATAGGTCCATTTTTTCGGTTAGCCCCCATATAAGGGTACCCCCAATTTTCGGTATTTTGGGGTTCTTGAGCGCGTTTTTCAACCGAATTCGCAATTTGGTATTTTGTAGTCGTATATGGTAGCAAATCTTCCTACCGAAAATTATTAATATTCGCCCCCATTTTGGGGTAGTCCCCATATAACCCCATTTTTATACCCTTCACCACACTGTGGTACAGGGTATTATGTCTTTGTGCATATGTTTGTAACAGGCAAAAGGAAACGATATAGACACATGGCTCCTTTTGAGAATATGCATAGAATCACTTTCTAAGTCGATTTATGCATGTCCGTCTGTCCGTCCTTCTGTCTGTCTGTCCATGTATTTTTGTGAGCAAAGTACAGGTCGCATTTATGATCCGAATTGGATGAAGTTTGGCACAGCTCATTTGTTTGGCCCAAGGACGAACCCTATTGAAATTGGGAAAAATCGGTTCAGATTTAGATATAGCTCCCATATATATTTAACCGATTTAATGTAAACGGTCCCTATATATCTTCCGATTTGCACGAAATTTGGTACAGCCTAATCATTTAGGTCTAGAATGATGTCTGCTAAGTTTCGTGAAAATCGGTCCAGATTTAAATATAGCTCCCATATGTAGTTTCGTCCGATTTCATGTAAATGGTGCCCCAAAGTCCCCTTAATCTTTCGATTTGCACGAAATTTGGCATAACGTATTGAATTAAGCCTAGAGTGATGTCGGCAAAGTTTCGAGAATATCGGTCCAGATTTAGATATAGCTCCCATATATAGTTTCGCCCGATTTCATGTAAATGGTGCACCAAAATCCCTATATATCTTTCGATTTGCACGAAATTCGGCATAAGGTACTGAATTGAGCCTAGAATGATGTCTGCCAAGTTTCGAGAAAATTGGTCCCGATTTCTATATAGCTCCCATATACATTTTCGTCCGATTTCATGTAAATGGTGCACCAAAGTCCCTATATATCCATCGATTTGCAGGAAATTTGGCATAACGTACTGAATTGAGCTTAGAGTGATGTCTGCCAAGTTTCGAGAAAATCGGTCCTTATTTAGATATAACTCCCATATATAGTTTCGTCCAATTTTATGTAAATGGTGCACCAAAGTCCCTATATATCCTTCGATTTACAGGAAATTTGGCATAACGTACTGAATTGAGCCTAGAGTGATGTCTGGCAAGTTTCCAGAAAATCGGTCCTGATTTAGATATAGCTCCCATATATAGTTTCGTCCGATTTTATGTAAATGGTGCACCAACGTCCCTATATATCCTTCGATTTTCAGGAAATTTGGCATAACGTACTGAATTCAGCCTAGAGTGATGTCTGCCAAGTTTTGAGAAAATCGGTCCTGATTTAGATAAAGCTCCCATATATAGTTTCGTCCGATTTAATGTAAACCGGGCACCAAATTCCCTATATATCCTACGATTTGCACGAAATTTGGCATAGGGTACTGAATTGAGCCTAGAGTGATGTCTGCCTTGTTTCGTGAAAATCGGCCTAGATTTAGATATAGCTCCCTTTTATTATACATTGATTTTAAGTAATTGACGCACCAAGGAATCAATAGGAACAAAACGTTCTGAAATTAGTATAACCTAACCTGTGACAAGTTTGTTTGAAATCGCTTAATATTTGTATAAAGTTCTTATATATATTTTCGCCAGATTTCAAGTAAATTGGGCATCAAGTTGCTCATGTTAGTCAGATTGACATCAAATTTTGCACAACTTACAAAATTGAGCATAGAATTACGTAGTTGCGTTTTCTAGATGTACAGATATAGCCCAACGGATGACCTATTTATTTTTTTTGAAGTCGATTTACATACTTTTGTAACAAACGAATGACATGTTTATGGATAGATCTAGGTAGATTCACATTTAGATAAATATCACATATTTTATTTCATCCAATTTCATGTTAATAGTCCTGTTTAATATACCCATAGTGGTGAAGGGTATCATATAGTCGGCCCCGTCCGACTATATTAAATAGTTATCTGATTAAAATAGTTATGGAGATCAAAATAGCGATGGAGATCACAATATTTAAGATAGAGTTTTGAAATTTTGCGCAGACAGTATGTTTGGTATTGCAAATGGGATATATCGGTCCACGATTTAGTGTAGCTCCCATATAACGGTGCCCCCAACTATACTGTATTAAGGGGATTTTGGACATGTTCTTCAATCGAATTGCATATAATTTAGTACTTTGGGTTCTCATTGCATAAAAATTATTAATATTGAGCCAAGTTTGGGTGTAGCCCACATGTAACGGTACACCCAAATCTCCGTACTAAAAATGATTATTATTGACTTAAGTTTCAGGGTAGCCCCCATATAACGGTACCCCTAATATTCGGTATTTTGGACACATTTTTCAACCGAATTGGCTGTAATTTGGTACTTTGGGTTATTATTGTAAAGCACATCCTTGTACTAAAAATTATTAATATTGAACAAAGTTTGAATGTTGCCCACATATCTGAACTAAAATGGTTATTATTGACCAAAAGTGGGTATTTTCGGAATTTTGAACACGAATTGACTGTAATTTGTATTCTCATTTGCTGTCACAATTTCTGGTAAGGATATAAAAAGTCCGGCCAAAGTGGGCAATACCAAATTTTATATATACTTCAACTAGTGATAGATGGTATAAAAATGGAACGAATGTTTCACTTTTCATAATAGGACAATGCAAACGCGCATATGTTCACCCTCATATCAAAATAAAAATCCAATCATTTGTCATTAACTGTCAGGTTATATGTCCAAGGTACGTGTAACTATCCTTTTATATTCCAATAAAATGTATTGATATCCAGATTCCGGTTTTTTCCTATGCACACACAGACATGATTTGAGCACTGTCGAACAATTTTTATCCTATTGTGGCAATTATTTGTATGATTCTGCTTTTAAGCCAGTACGTACTGCAATGCAAAATGGCTCACAGACGAAAAAATTGTGAATTTTTTTCGCAGTGAAAAGGTGTTAATTCATATGGAATTTATTTTGATTAAATGAATTTTTATTTGTATGAAATTGTTATGTATATGTTTGCGTTTTAAATTTCTCCTCATGATTTGCTAGTAGTATATTTCCAGAAAATATAATTTACACTTTAAATTTAGATGAACTGTTTAATTATTTTTTTAATTAAAGGCACACAAAGTGATATATAGTATTCTATATTCACGCCTGTCCGATTGGTATTATTTCCGGCTTGTTTAATTGTGTGCCCCGTCCGATTTATGTATTTTCCTTACTCGTGCAATATGTTATAAACTTGTATATTTTGTCTAAATTTCAATACATAATGCGTTTAAGTTAATTAAACACGCTGACTAGGCTATGCTGTAGGGTGTCGCTATACGGAAAATATTTCTCTTCTTCTACTTTTGTTTTTTTATTTTTCCGATCATAATTTTCGGTAATTTTCATTCCATTTAATTTGCAAAAATTATTGTTAAACTCTCGACAAATAAAACGAAAAATAAATATTGTAGGATATATTCAGTTGTTGTTCATTTACCTCTGGATAGTAGTCGTAGATATCAGCAGATGGAATATATATGTTCGATGTTGTTGTCGTAGTTGTTGCTATTGGTTTCACAGTCTATTTGGTTGGCTAGCTGTCGTATAACCATTGCAGTTGTATTACTCTTAAATGTATAAAATATATGCCATTTATATTTACTTATTTCACTTTATTTGCATTGTTGGTAGTTGTCTGTTATAACCGTATCAACACGGCACAATGGTGCATTTTTGTGCTCAGGAAAAACATATTATATATTTAGTAATGAAAATTTATTTATTTATATGGGAATCAAAATGGTTTTTTTTTAATATACTCAGTTTTGTTTTTGGGCGAGCAAACAGCTTTTCGGCTTCAGCTCCAACAAAGACAACCAATATTTTTGATGCATATTTTAAATATTTAAATTGTGCTCCGAGTGTTTTCCAATCGAAGAGGCTCTATGTTTGACATATTTTTATTCTTAGTGGGTAAACAAATTCTTCGCAAAATGCTCGATATAGGACCATGTTTTGACATAACACCCATTTCGAAAATTGTATGCTTCTAGACTGATGTTTCAACCGTGGCTGTGGCTATAATTTGGCATTCCGGGTGCTTGGAGGGTAGACTCCTTCCTTCAAAAACAATTGCTTATTTTAGTCAATGTTATTGTAGCGCCACAAAGTTTGGTGTTTTAATGGTCTCAGTCACATCTTCCAACCAAAAAAATAATTACTGTAATTTGCCAGTCTGGATAAAATTAACTTCTCGTTAAAAATTCCAATAGAAGTGAATGTTATTGGTTTACGGGCATGCTTATAAAATTCCACGGTCCCACAGTGTAAATAAGTCGTGAGTCTACTTATTCGACTGCCGAACATGAATTGGTCGTTATTGTTAAGCTTATTTAATTAAATCAAAAGGAAGTAAAATGTTACAATAAATAATTGCCATCGTTTCGATGACAATATTTTTTAATATACTATTTAATTTCTATACCCTTCACCACACTGTGGTACAGGGTATTATGTCTTTGTGCATATGTTTGTAACATGCAAAAGGAAACGAGATAGACACATGGTTCCTTTTGAGAATATGCATAGAATCACTTTCTAAGTCGATTTATGCATGTCCGCCCGTCTGTCTGTCCATATATTTTTGTTAACAAAGTGCAGGTCGCATTTGTAATCCGATTTGGATGACACAGTTCACTTATTTGGCCGAAGGCTAACCCAATTGAAATTGGGAAAAATCGGATCAGATTTAGATATAGCACCCATACATATTATCGTCCAATTTATTGTAAATGGTGCACCAAAGTCCGTCTATATATTTCACGAAACTCAATATAGCGTACTAAATTCAGTCTGGAATTATAGGTGCTAAGTTTAGTGAAAATCGGTTTATATATAGCACCCATGTATATTTCCGATTTTGTTGAAATTTGGGCAGATGCAGACATATTTTCCATATATATTTCGAACGAATATACACAAAGTGGTGAAGGGTATCATATAGTCGCCCCCGTCCGACTTTACTACTTACCTTACTGATTAGTACTGTATATATGTGTATATACATACATATCGTTAGCTAAAAAAGGCATAACTAACAAAAAATTGAAAATTGACTTTTTGAATGAATATTGTGAATGTCAATAAATTACATGTGTTGACAAAGTTTTACACGTCTGCGGTCAAAAAAGGAGCTTCTATTAACAAAAAACAAAAAAAAACATTTAATAAATGCAAAAAGGCGTAACTAATAATAAATTCAAATTTTTACTTAATTGTTATGACTGCCATTAAACTAAATAACTAAATTTGTTAAAAAAAATTATAGTCTATTATTCGTCATATGCAATATCACCCTGCCGGGCATAATTTTTCATTTCACATGACATGATGATAGCTTTCATTCAAAACTGTTATTTGCTTCTCCTACACAATTATGCTCTTGTCAGTTACGTCTTTTTGCATTTTAGCTAACGATATGTATGTATATTTAAGCATACACGAGTAAATATAGTTCACTGCATTTATGTCACGCTTTTAAAGACATTCCAAATAAATTGTTAAGTATTTTTGCAATCTACTTTTTCAATATTGTCCATATTGGGTGGAAAACATGATATGTCGATAGCAAAATACATATATTACACACTTAAAAAAGAAGTTATGTCAGTGTTAAATATGTATGTGTTTTCGATGAAATATATAAAAATACTAAAAAAAAGCAGCGCATTTCTGCGTAGTTAAATGGAAATAAAGAGAAGGAACGAATTTTTATTTTATTTTTGGAAAATTGTATTGAAATGAAAATACTTAGAATTTCGGTAACTGTAATGTAGCATCACTTTAATTGACATTTAAATCAACCATGACTATCTCATTTATAAAAAAAATTTTCAGTGATGATAGGTTTTTTATTTTTCAATATTGAGATTAATTCTATAAACAAAGTGAGAAAAGTTAAAATAAAATATAATTGTTTATAAAATAAATATCAATAATAAGAACTCATGAAAATTATGCAAGAAAAAAGTAGAATATTCAAAATGACAGATCCAAAACGGCGATCAATTTTTATTCGCTCCACCATACGGTGGAGTGTAAGTGAAATATGCCATATCATCTGATCATCTATATGCTTTAGGAGGAATTATATACGTCATATAATGCTAATTTTGTAATTTTTCACATTTCATCCCCTAAGTTTAACCGATCATTGACCAGAAGCGGTCCTATATCAAATATTATCAATTCGGTTGAAAAACGTGCCCAAAATTCCCAGAACAATTGTGGGAATGTTTATAAAGGAGTCTACCTCGAAACTTAAGGGGACCCCCCCATTCTCGGGGTCAAACATTTTGTTGATATAATTCGAATCTACACTAATTAAAGAATGTCTCTACAAAATTTAAAGTGAAAATCTCACGAACTCTTGAAAATATAGCCGATTTATTGTGTCACCATCAAGTGACGGCTAAAGGGCTTCTCAAACTTTAAACTCGTTTTTCTCTTTTGCGAATGGCGGGCACGATAACTCAAAAACTAATAACCCAATCGATTCCAAATTTGTACACGTTTCTCTGTGAGTGTATAGCTTCGTATGAACTAGGATAAAGCCAATCGGTGAAGATCTTCCTTATTTTTTAACTTGGTTTTTGGTCAAAAATTGGCGATTTTCCAAAAATATTTTTTCAAAGGACCGCCATTTTGTTAATTTTAGAGCGAAGTCAATAATCCTAGTTCATACGAGAGCCAGAAATGTACTCTTTCTAACATCGTTGGAATTTTCGGATTTCGATGTTCCAGCGAGGAGTTATCATGCCCGCCATCAAAAATAAGGCCTTTTCTTTAATTACAAAAAACAACAACAAAACAATAACAAAAATTGTTTGTAAATAATTTTTCTTCTCTTTTAAATCTTTAAATATATATGTGCAAAGTTACAAACCTTTAAAAGCATTGGTATTAATTTCCCAGCCCATTGAAAATCTTGAAAAATTAAAATCGAGAATGGGTGGGGTTCCCTTAAGTCACTATTGATAATTTTTGGTACGAATAATATTCTATTACAGACAAATTGGTTGAATAACTTACGAAAAGTTCTGAAATTAGATGGGTTCCAAATCGCTGCCAAGTTGGTTTAATGTGAGATTAATAGCTTCCAATTTTATAATTCCATGTGGATTGGTTTAAGTCGGGTCAGTAATACATATGCGTTGAATCGGCATATCTATACTGAAGTTTAGAATAAGAATCTTATACCAAAGACAGACGACAGCCTTAATTTGCATTAAATAGTTCTTAATTTGAATTAATATTTACCCCTGACAGACGAGAGTTTCTGCATTTATGAACCAGTTTTTTTGTTTCAAAACTATTGTTTGTCTGTGTGTAGGAAGAAAATATTGACATTTTTACAATATTTTTTTAGGATTACATCTTTATGAAAACGATACACGACAGACAGGACGAATTACAGCTATAATGATGATAAAACAGCGCCCAACTCGAGGGAATGTTGCATTTTGCCTTTATTTCGAATTTTTATTTTCATAAACGTAAACAAATTTGACAATAATCAATTTATTTTCTACAGCATTGCCATATTGAAATTGCTTAATTCAGTATAAATTCAGTTTGATTTTGTGCATTAACAACACATAAAAATGAGGATAATGTACAAGTTAATTTGAATTAAGACTGTTAATGCAAATTAAGGCTGTCGTCTATCTAGGCTATTAGAAACATAGATTCTACATATAAAAATGTAAATAATAGGGACTTTAAAAGTGGCAATTATCAAAATACCGGGTAATTGCAAATAACACCTCTTGTGTAAACCAATTGGAACTATCTCATAAGTGACACAGCTGCCTTTATTTTATTCCTATTTGATTCGCACTCCAACGGGAAATACAAATGTTTTAAATCTAAAATAAACCAGTAAGGAAAGTAGTAAAATCCGACTGGGCCGGCTATATGATACCCTTCACCACTTTGGATATACAGTGAACTTTCGATAATGTGATCTGACATTAAAGTATTGAAAAAAATCAGGGAATTATCGGTAAATAAGCTGGTCGAATATGAAATGTGAACAAATTCGAAAATATAATATTAATATTACTACCCCGACGTTAATTAGTTCATTTTATCGAGAGATCACTGTATTCTACATATTTATCCTAAGAGACTTCGATTTTTCGAAGGAATTTTGACATGAAATTCAACGAACTTAGATATGTGATATTTACGAAAATATATATATCTAAATCTGAACCGATTTTCACGAAGCTCAGCACACAGCATTCTAGATTCAATTTAGTAGACTTTGCAAATTCGTACAAATCGAAAGATATATAGGAGCTTTGGTACACCATTTGCATTAAATCGGACAAATATATATATGGGAACCATATCTAAATCTGAACCGACTTTCACGAAACTTAGCACACATCTATCTAGGCCTAATTCAGTAAGCTATCCAAATTTCGTGCAAATCGTATAATAATTGCATTGCTCTAATTAAAACTTCTATTTAAAATAAACACAAATAATATTTTTGGATTTCCAAAAACATTGTGTATTAAAACAACAAAAAAGTACACCCAAAAAATATTATTTCAACACCTAACTATAATTATAATTAAATGTTCTCATATAGAAATGCATCTATTTGAAAATAGTGTTCCCTCAGCACACACAATTTTGTTCTGAGAGGATTACGGTGGGGAAATATATGTATGTCTGTGGTGGTGGTGGTAGTATTTGAAATGTTTCATCATCATTGCATTTCGTGTTAATATGCAAACGCAGCTGAGTCTCATATTCACATCATAAATGATTTATATATCTTTATACGAGTAAAATCAAAGTTTTCTATGTACATGCAAGGAAAACATAAAATGAAGTGCGTTTTTTTATACCCTCCACCATAGTATGGAGGGTATATTAGTTTTGTTTTTCCGTTTGTAACGCATCGAAATAATCATTTCCGACCCTATAAAGTATATATATTCTTGATCAGCGTAAAATTCTATGACGATCTAACCATGTCCGTCTGTCCGTCTGTCTGTTGTAATCACTCTAGCGTCTAAACGAATTGTGATAGAGCGCCAAAATTTTGCATAGAGTCGTCTTTTGTCTGCAGGCAGGTCAAGATCGAAGATGGGCCTTATCGGTCCACGTTTAGGCATAGCTCCCATATAAGGGTACCCCCAATTTTCAGTATTTTGGGATTCTTGAGCGCGCTTTTCACCCGAATTCGCTGAAATTTGGTAAAATGGGTTCTTTTTGGATACCAAATTTCTCCACCAAAAATTATAGATATAGGTCCACTTTTTCTGGTAGCCCCCATATAACGGTACCTCCAAATTTTCAGTTTTTGGGGGGTTTTGACCAGATTTTTTCACCGAATTGGCTGTAATTTAGTACTTCGAGTTCTTATTGGGTATCAAATCTCTCCACAAAAAATTATAAATATAGGTTCATTTTTTCGGGTAGCCCTCATATAAGGGTACCCCCAATTTTCGGTATTTTGGGGTTCTTGAGCCCGTTTTTCAACCGAATTCACTGAAATTTGGTACTTTGAGTTCAAATTGCGAAGTAAATCTCGCAATTTTTTTTTTATATGGGGGTAGCCCCCATATAAGGGTACCCTCCAATTTTCGGTATTTTGAGGTTCTTGAGCACGTTTTTCAACCGAATTCGCTGTAATTTGGTATTTTGTAGTCGTATATGGTAACAAATCTCCCAACCAAAAATTATTAATATTCACCCCCTTATAGGGGTAGTCCCCTTATAACCCTCTTTTTATACCCTCCACCATAGTATGGAGGGTATATTAGTTTTGTTTTTCCGTTTGTAACGCATCGATATAATCATTTCCGACCCTATAAAGTATATATATTCTTGATCAGAGTAAAATTCTATGACGATTTAAGCATGTCCGTCTGTCCGTCTGTTGTAATCACACTAGCGTCTAAACGAATTGAGATAGATCGCCAAAATTTGGCATAAAGTCGTCTTTTGTGTGCAGGCAGGTCAAGTTCGAAGATGGGATATATCGGTCCACGTTTAGGCATAGCTCCCATATAAGGGTACCCCCCAATTTTCGGTATTTTGAGGTTCTTGATCTCGTATTTCAACGGAATTCGCTGTATTTTGGTATTTTGAGTTCTTATTGGGTAGCAAATCTCCGCTCCAAAAATTATAAATATAGGATCATTTTTTCGGATAGCCCCCATATAAAGGTACCACCCAATTTTTGGACATGTGGGGATTTTGAGTGCGTTTTTCAACCGAATTCGCTGAAAATTGGTACATTGGGTTCTTATTTAGTGCCAAATATCTATACAAAAAATTATAAACATCGGTCCACTTTTTGTGATAGCCCCCATATAAGGGTACCCCCAATTTTCGGTATTTTGGGGTTCTTGCGCGTATTTTTCAACCGAATTCGCTAAAATTTACTACTATGGGTTTTTATTGGGTACTAAATGTCTCCACAAAAGTTATAAATATAGGTCCACTTTTTCTAGTAGCTCCCATATAACGGTACCTCCTAATTTTCAGTATTTTGGGGGTTTTTATCATGTTTTTCCGCAGAAATAGCTGCAATTTAGTATTTTGAGTTCTTAATAGGTTCCAAATCTCTCCACCAAAAAATATGAATATAGGTCCATTTTTTCGGATAGCCCCATATAAGGGTACCCCCAATCTTCGGTATTTTGAGGTTCTTGAGCGCGTTTTTCAACCGAATTTGCTGCAAATTAGTATTTTGTAGTCGTATATGGTACCAAATCTCCCTACCAAAAATTATTAATATTCGCCCCCATTTTGGGGTAGTCCCTATATAACCCCCTTTTTATACCCTCCACCATAGTATGGAGGGTATATTAGTTTTGTTTTTCCGTTTGTAACGCATCGAAATACTCATTTCCGACCCAACAAAGTATATATATTCTTGATCAGCGTAAAATTCTAAGACGATTTATGCATGTCCGTCTGTCCGTCTGTCTGTTGTAATCACTCTAGCGTCTAGTTTTTCAACAGAATTCGCTGAAATTTGGTACTTTGAGTTCTTATTGGGTACCAAATAAACCTACTAAAAATTATAAATATAGGTCAATTTTTTCTGGTACCCCCCATATAACGGTACCCCTCAATTTTCGGTATTTTGGGGTTCTTGACCGCGTTTTTCAACGGAATTCGCTGAAATTTGCTATATTGGGTTCCTATTGGGCTATAAATTCCTCCACAAAAAATTATGGATATAGGTCCACTTTTTCTGGTAGTCCCCATATAACGGTACCTCCTAATTTTCATTATTTTGGGGTTTTTGATCGTATTTTTCCGCCGAATTAGCTGTAATTTAGTATTTTGAGTTCTTAATAGGTTCCAAATCTCCCCACAAAAAATTATGAATATAGATCCATTTTTCGGATAGCCCCCATATAAGGATACCCCCAATTTTCGGTATTTTGGGGTTCTTGAACGCGTTTATCAATCGAATTTGCTGCAATTTGGTATTTTGTAGTCGTATATGCTAACAAATCTCCCTACCAAAAATTATTAATATTCGCCCCCTTTTTGGGGTAGTCCCCATATAACCCCTTTTTTATATTAAAATAGTTATCTGATTTGTTACGCGTTTTAATTTTGGTTCTAAGACTCTGTTGTAATCACTTCACCTGCGGAGGATAGCGAGATAAAAAATTAGAACGTAAGGTTCGATAATGAACTGTAGCCGCATTTAGACCTAGCCCCTGTGTGAAGGTACCAGAAGAAGTGGGCCGATATTCCCCATCTTCGAATTTGAACTAAGTTTGGAAGAAATAATAAGATGTGCGAGGTTTGAATGAAATCCAACTTTACTGAAACGGATTTGGTCCAAAGAAACATGGGGTCTAGAACCAATATTTCGATGAGGCACATTTTCATTGTGTTAAAGTGTATACACCGTCATTAGCTGTAAGGCTGGAGGTATAATTATCCATTAAAATTTTCTGAAATTTTTTATTGTTATTTACATTATGGTTTACATAATCCGTTTTTAGAAATGTTGGTATAGGTCCACTTTTTGACATGTTCCCTATATTTTCATTTCTAGTACCTGCCCGTATATCTATAGTGGAGGGTATCCAAAGTTCGGCCCGGCCAAACTTAACGCTTTTTCACTTGTTTATATTAAAATTGTTATCTGAGTTGTTCCGCGTTTTAAGTCTCTGATCCTCCGCAGGTGATATGATTACCTGCGGAGGATATCGAGATAAACAAGTAGAACGTAAGATTCGATAATGAACTATAACCCGCATTTAGACCTAGCCCCTGTTTGGAGGTTCCAGAAGAAGTGGACCGATATTCCCCATTTTCGAAATTGAACTAAGATTGGAAGAAGTAATAAGACGGGCAAAGTTTGGATGAAATCTAAATTTTTTGAAACGGATTTGGTCCAAAGAAACTTGGGGTCTAAAACCAATATTTCGATTAGCCACATTTTCACCGTGTTAAAGTGTATACACCCTCAATAGCGATAAATCTGAGGGTATAATTATCCATTAAAAATTTCTGAATTTTATATTTTTGTTTATATAATCCCTTTTTATACCCTTCACCACACTGTGGTACAGGGTATTATGTCTATGTGCATATGTTTGTAACAGGCAAAAGGAAACGAGATAGACACATGGTTCCTTTTGAGAATATGCATAGAATCACTTTCTGAGTCGATTTATGCATGTCCGTCCGTCTGTCCGTCTGTAGATGTTAAATTGTAAACAAAGTACAGGTCGCATTTATGATCCGAAGTGGATGAAATTTGGCACAAGTCAGTTATTTGGCCCAAGGACGAACTCTATTGAAATTGGGAAAAATCGGTTCAGATTTAGATATAGCTCCCATATATATTTTCGTCCGATTTAAGGTAAATGGGGCACCAAAATTTCTCTATATCTCTCCATTGGCACGAAATTTGGCACAGAGTACTGAATTAGGTCCAGAATGATTTGTGCCAAGTTTCGAGAAAATCGGTTCAGATTTAGATATCGCTCCCATATATAGTTTCACCACACCGTGGTACAGGGTATTATGTCTTTGTGCATATGTTTGTAACAGGCAAAAGGAAACGAGATAGACACATGGTTCCTTTTGAGAATATGCATAGAATCACTTTCTGAGTCGAGTTATGCATGTCCGTCCGTCTGTAGATGTTAAATTGTAAACAAAGTACAGGTCGCATTTATGATCCGAAGTGGATGAAATTTGGCACAAGTCAGTTATTTGGCCCAAGGATGAACTCTATTGAAATTGGGAAAAATCGGTTCAAATTTAGATATAGCTCCCATATATATTTTCGTCCGATTTAAGGTAAATGGGGCACCAAAATCCCTCTATATCTCTCAATTGGCACGAAATTTGGCACAGAGTACTGAATTAGGTGCAGAATGATGTGTGCCAAGTTTCGAGAAAATCGGTTGAGATTTAGATATAGCTCCCATATACAGTTTCGTCCGATTTAAGGTAAATGGTGAACCAAAGTCCTTATATATCATTCAATTTTCACGAAACTTGGCATAGAGTACTGAATTAGGTCCAGAATATTGTGTGCTATGTTTCGTGAAAATCGGTCCAGATGTAGATATAGCTCCCATATATATTTTCGTCCGATTTAAGTTAAATCGGACTCCAAAGTCCCTATATATCTTTCGATTTGCACGAAGTTTTGAATTAGGTCAAGAATGTGTCAAGTTTTGAGGAAATCGGTTCAGATTTATATAAAGCTCCCATATATTTTCGTCCGATTTAAGGTAAATGGGCCCCCTATATATCTTTCGATTTGCACGAAGGTTGCCATAAGGTACTGAATTGGATCGAGAATGATGTGTTAAAATCGGTTCAGATTTAGATATAGCTCCGACCCGCACACAATTTTGTACAATGTACTGAAGTTACTCTAACCTTTCGTGTGTCAATTTTTCTTGAAATTGGTTCAGATTTACATATAGCCTCTATATATACTTTCGTCCGATTTTAAGTAAATGGTGTACTAAAGATTGGCAAAACGTACTGAAATTAATATAAATTAATATCGGCCAAGTTTCCTTGAAATAATCAATGGGTGCTTGTTTGATACTACATTTTAAACAGTGAAGCATAAACAGTGAAGTTTCCTTAAAATCTATTTACAAAGTATGGAATAGATTGCAGAATGGCATGTGTAAGGATTGATGTTAGTCGGTTTACTTTTATATATATAGATCACATTTTTAAGTTCGTTCAATTTCATGTCAATGTTCCTTCAAAAAGACGACATCTGTTAAGATACATATGTAGAATATCCCCAAAGTGGTGAAGGGTATCATATAGTCGGTTACTGGTTAGAAATGTCGGTATAGGTCCACTTTTTGGTATGTTCCCTATATTTTCATTTCTAGTACCTGTCAGTATATCTATGGTGGAGGGTATCCAAAGTTCGGCCTGGCCGAACTTAACGCTTTTTCACTTGTTTATTTTAAAATAGTTAGCTGATTTTTTCCGGGGGTTGGGGTTATCCCATATAGCTGTATTCCACCATAGTAGGGGGGTTATTCGGTAGACGAAATTTTCAGTTCATACCCCACATTGTATGGAATTTTAAAACGATTTAGTCGCTTTAGCCATATGTTGTAATAATTTTTATCACGGAGGATATCGACATAAAAACTAAAACGTGAGGTTTGAAATTGAACTGTATCCACCCGCATTTAGGACCAGGTCCTATATAAAACATCCTACCTATTTAATATTTAGCGTAGTGGACGGTATTGGGATTGAAAACTAAAATATTAGATTGGAGCTTGAGTTACATCGGCCCTTAATTAGGCCTACCCCCCTAATGAAAACACCAAGTAGTTGCTAATTCCTACACAATGTTGTCAATATTGGTCCCGCTTTAGTATGCCTCATATATAATATTGCCCTTTAAATTGGAGTATTTTCAGGATTTTATACACATGTTTCAAAGTACCATGCGTTAATAATATATGTCAACATTTTAGGGTTTTGAGATTTTAGGAAAATTCCCATTGAAATTGCTGAATTTTCTATTTGGTTTACAACAATCGATTGGAAGAATTATCGTTATATGTATGTTCCATATGTTTTCATTAAACAAAATTGTCAGTATTTCTATGGTGGAGGGTATCCAAAGTTCGGTCTTCCCGAATTTAACGCTTTTTTACTTGTTTTTTTTTTTTTTTTTTTTTTTGTGAAATGAAAAACAAACATGAACAAACACACACACACACACACTAAGTAATTTTCACCTTCACCATTCATTCATAAATGAGGTATTGCGAAATTGAATTATAGCTGCATAATTAGCTGGCTGTTCATTTGCATCACCAGCCTGCCATAATGCCAGCTGCAAACGTTCGAAATCATTTCAACAACCAATTTGTTTTGCTCCATTGACCAATTTGCCTTTATCGAGTGATTTTGAATACGATTAGCAGCAGAATTCTATTGTATTTCGATTTTTTGTTTTCGATACAATGAATGTTTGATGGTTGATAGTTCATTACCATATCAAGGTACTTTAATGCAATTTTTTGTAGACTTTTGAAGGCTAATTAGGTTTTGATTGGTGTTAACATAAAATCATTTACAGTGTCAAATATTTCAATTTTTGAATAAATTCGTCATGACTGCAGAAAGCTCCAAATTATTTGCGGGTATGAAATTTCTTCGCGAAAAAATTTTAATATATAGAGATCCCAACACCTGCCTGTATGCCATATTTTAGTATTTATAATTTTTTCTCTATATATATATATGTTATTACTTCATTTTCTCAGACAAAAAAATCTTTTCTGGGTTCAAATTTTTTATATAGTATTCCATTAAGGCTCCAGTTCGATATTAGGTATTGTGTATGTACCTCTCATGGTAGAGGGTATAGAATATTAATATACACTAATTCAAGAATGTCCCTACAAAATTTCAAGTGAAAATCTCAAGAACTTTTCAAGTTATAGTCGATTTATTGTGTCAGCATCAAGTGATGGCAAGAGTGATTCTCAAACTTTGAACGCATTTTCTCGAATGTCGGGCACGATAACTCAAAAACTAATAATCCGATCGATTCCAAATTTAACACCTTTGTAGAACAACAATAAGGGAAGAAGAGAACATTCAAGGCAATATGACTGAGGGATGAGACTCAACCATGGCATAAATATGGAAGGTAGTCTCATTTCAGAAATTGATAATGGCAACCCTCTTTAATTTGGAGGTCATACATCATTTTCAAATAAAATGAAAAATAAATTCCATAAAATTTCATCTAAGTCGATTGGCATATTTTCAACAAATTCTAAATTTATATTTTCTTAAGCGGTACATTGTTCTCAAGATGTTAATATGGTTATTACAAATTATATATAGACTATAGAGGCAGGGAACTTGAAAATATTAATAAATATTGATAATCTATCAATATTTGCCACTGAACACAAGCTGTGCGTACATTTCATAGGATGTATTTATACCCTTCACCACACTGTGGTACAGGGTATTATGTCTTTGTGCATATGTTTGTAACAGGCAAAAGGAAACGATACACGGCTCCTTTTGAGAATATGCATAGAATCACTTCTTAAGTCGATTTATGTATGTCTGTCAGTCTGTCCATGTTAAATTGTACACCATGTAAAGGTCGCATTTTTGACTCTAATTAAATGAAATTTGGTACAGCTCATTAATTTGGCCCAAGGACGAACCCTATTGAAATTAGCAAAAATCGGTGCAGATTTAGATATAGCTCCTATACATGTTTTCGACCGATTTAAGGTAAATGGTGCACCAAGTCCCTATATATCTTTCGATTGTACGAAATTTAGGATAGTGTACTGAATTGAGTCTGGAATGATGTGGGATAAGTTTCGGAAAATCGGTTTAGATTTCGATATAGCTCCCATACAGTGTTGCCAAAACTTTGTCGATAAAAATGCTAGATTTTGATAAAAAAAACTAGAAAATTTGCTAATCACTAATAACTCTAGGATGTTTGGTATTGAAAATGGGATATATCTGTTCTTTTTAGGGTAGCCCCAACCGAATAGGTTGATATTTTGGATTTTCATTGGAAAAAAATTGTCCTACAACAAATTATTCATGTTTCGGTGTAGAGCGGTACTTCAATTATTCGGTGTTTTGGTGACTTTAGGCACGTTTGTTGTTTCAATTTGATATTTTGAATTGTCATTAGGCAGAAAATCTCCACACCAAGACTGATCTATATTGGTCTGTGTTTCGGGGTCGCATCCAGAGATGTTTTCAGAGGCTGGCACATATGCAGAAAATTATCAATTTAGGTTAAGGTTTGCTCGTAGCGTTCCTATTAACACTAGAAAGACTGGAATTTTGCATATACCTATATTGCCGAAAATCGGTCAAAATCACCTCATTCTGAAAGAATTTTTATTGTGTAAAGAATTTTTTTTTAAAAATATTTTTACATTATTTAAAATCATAAAAAACTTTGTTATACCCTTCACCACACTGTGGTACAGGGTATTATGTCTTTGTGCATATGTTCTGTAGATGTTAAATTGTAAACAAAGTACAGGTCGCATTTATAATCCGATTTGGATGAAATTTGGCACAAGTCACTTATTTGGCCCAAGAACGAACCCTATTGAAATTGGATTTAGATATAGCTCCCATATATATTTTCTTCCGATTTAAGGTAAATGGAACACCAAAGTCCCTATATATCTTTCAATTTGTACGAAATTTGGCACAGAGTACTATTTACATAAAATCGGACGAAACTATATATGGGAGCTATATCTAAATCTGAACCGATTTTCTCTAAATTTCAATAGGGTTCGTCCTTGGGCCAAATAAGTGACCAAATGTGCCAAATGTCATCCAAATCGGATCATAAATGCGATCTGCACTTTGTTCACAAAAATACATGGACGTATGAACGGACATGCATAAATCGACTCAGAAAGTGATTCCATGCATATTCTCAAAAGGAACCATGGGTCTATATCGATTATTCTTGCAAACATAATACCATGTACCACAGTATGGTGAATGGTATAAAAAGTCACTATTCAAACGGTCACACATTTAACTTAGCACGCACAGATTGTGAACGACATTCTCATATTAAATTCGGTTTTTTTTATTAAAAAACGGTTTTAAATTTTAACCCTTTTTCCACATTCATTCACACAGTGTAGAATATCCCAAATAAAGGACAAAAAGGAAGTGGACGTTAAACAAGGACTAACAACAAACAAAACAATACACATTAAATGATTGACTGCCCCCTGTCCTGTTGCATGAATTCAAACAAACTATAACATCGGTAGCATCGTCCTTTATGCAGAATGATGTGTGCCAAGTTTCGAGAAAATCGGTTCAGATTTAGATATAGCTCCCATATATAGTTTCGCCCGATTTAATGTAAATGGTGCTCCAAAGTCCCTATATATCATTCGATTTTCACGACATTTGGCACAGAGTATTGAATTACGTCTTGAATGATGTGTGCAAAGTTTCGTGAAAAATCGGTTCAGATTTAGAAATAGCTCACATATATAGTTTTGTCCGATTTTATGTATATGGTGCACCAAAGTTCCTATATACCTTTCGATTTGCATGAAATTTGGCACATCGTACTGAATTAAGTCTAGAATTATGTGTGCTAAGTTTCGCGAAAATCGGTCCAGATTTAAATATAGCTCCCGTATATATTTTCGTCCGATTTATGGTAAATGGGGCACCAAAGTCCATATATACCTCTCGATTTGCACGAAATTGGGCATAAAGAATGACGTGTGCTAAGTTTCGAGAAAATCGGGTCAGATTTATATATAGCTTCCATATATATTTTCGTCCGATTATACCTTAAATTGGACGGGTCTCCAAAGTCCCTATTTATCCTTTGATTTGCACGAAATTTGGCATAAGGCACTGAATTGGGTCCAGAATTATGTGTGCTAAGTTTCGTGAAAATCGGTTCAGATTTAGATATAACTCCAATATATATTTTCGTCCGATCTAATGAAAATTGTGCACTAAAGAACCAATACCTAGGCCGATTGGCAAAACGTACTGAAATTAGTATAAATTATTCTCAGGCAAGTTTCTTTGAAGTCGGATCAGATTTAGATATATCATAGCTTCGATATATAATTTCGAACTATTTATGTGGATTGTAAACCAAATAATCAATGGGTGCTTGATTGATATTACATTTTAAACAGTTAAGCATACCAAATAGTGTGCGTAAAGTTTGCTTAAAGTCTATTTAAAAAGTATGGAATAGATTGCAGAATTGCATGTGTAAGGATTGATGTTGGTCCGATTACTTATAAAGATAGAATTTCTAAGTTCGTTTAATTTCATGTCAATGTTCCTTCGAAAAGACGAAATCTGTAAAGATACATAAATAGAATATCCCCAAAGTGGTGAAGGGTATCATATAGTCGGCCCAGTCCGATTTTACTACTTTCCTTTCTGGTTTTTATTTGTTTTCGGCGGGACAAAATGTTCTCGGGCAAAATGTTCGAAAAAGAATAAGTGATTACTCTAAGAGTGAAATCGACTGGAAATATAAAATTCATTTCTCCCGATTTGTGTGTTCGTTTGTGTTTCTAGAGTAGCAAACGGTTTTCGATGTTGTTGTACTGATCTGGTCATATAAGAAATTTACTTTATACAATAATAAAAGTAGTTTGATTATTTAATATTTCACAATAGGTCAAAATGACCGATTTTAGGCAATATAGGTATAGCACATATGAATACGGGGAATAAAAGAGGGGGAAAGCAGATAATATGATTAATAAACGTAGTTCTATGTGGTACTTATTTTCGGGGTTTAGTCGTATTCTCTGGGTAGACAAATTTTAATGTTCTATTTTCTATATTTGGACATATACTCAATATAAAATATTCGTCTAATTTGTGTACATTTAAGGCTTAAAACCTGTAATTTAATTTAATACATATGTTAGGGGAAAATTTTGGTGTAGGTCCATCTCTTGGCATAACCCCCATATAAAGTGGAACGCGACCCAATTTCGCTACTATAAATGGCTATAATTTGACATTCTGGATTGCGGTTGAATAAAATACATCTTTCCAGAAAGATTACAATTTAGTTTCCTGATTTTTACATTACTCCTACACGAAGGCCCCGCATACTTTTTTTTAATTTCCCAAATAAACAACCTACTAGCAGACAATGTCACAGTCACCATATGAAGTACCCAAAAATTTAAGAACATTATAATAAAAATTACATGGTGCAAGGTAGAAAATGTTCGGCCGGATCGTGTTTATTTACATGTTCACAGATTTACTGACAGTCTATATGAAATCGAACAAGTGAATAAGCGTTAAGTTCGGCCGGGCCGAACTTTGGATACCCTCCACCACATATATACTGACAGGTACTAGAAATGAAAATATGGGGAACATACCAAAAAGTGGACCTATACCGACATTTCTATGCAAACTATAATACAAATTTCAGAAATTTTTAATGGATAATTATACCCCAGCCTTATGGCTAATGAGGGTGTATACACTTTACATCGTGAAAATGTGCCTCATCGAAATATTGGTTCTAGACCCCATGTTTCTTTGGACCAAATCCGTTTCAGAAAATTTACATTTCATCCAAACTTTGCCAATCTTATTATTTCTTCCAAACTTAGTTCAAATTCGAAGATGGGGAATATCGGTCCACTCCTTCTGGTACCTCCCACACAGGGGCTAGGGCCGAACTTTGGATACCCTCCACCATATATATACTGACAGGTACTAGAAATGAAAATATGGGGAACATACCAAAAAGTGGACCTATACCGACATTTCTTTATATATAAATGTAAACCGACTAACATCAATCCTTACACATGCCATTCTGCAATCTATTCCATACTTTGTAAATAGATTTTAAGGAAACTTCACTGTTTACGCTTCACTGTTTAAAATGTAGTATCAAACAAGCACCCATTGATTATTTCAAGGAAACTTGGCCGATATTAATTTATATTAATTTCAGTACGTTTTGTCAATCTTTAGTACACCGTTTACTTAAAATCGGACGAAAGTATATATAGAGGCTATATGTAAATCTGAACCAATTTCAAGAAAAATTGACACACGAAAGGTTAGAGTAACTTCAGTACATTGTACAAAATTGTGTGCGGGTCGGAGCTATATCTAAATCTGAACCGATTTTAACACATCATTTTCGATCCAATTCAGTACCTTATGGCAACCTTCATGCAAATCGAAAGATATATAGGGGACCCATTTACCTTAAATCGGACGAAAATATATGGGAGCTTTATATAAATCTGAACCGATTTCCTCAAAACTTGACACATTCTTGACCTAATTCAAAACTTCGTGCAAATCGAAAGATATATAGGGACTTTGGAGACCGATTTACCTTAAATCGGACGAAAATATATATGGGAGCTATATCTACATCTGGACCGATTTTCACGAAACATAGCACACAGTATTCTGGACCTAATTCAGTACTCTATGCCAAGTTTCGTGCAAATCGAATAATATATATAAGGACTTTGGTGCACCATTTACCTTAAATCGGACGAAACTATATATCGGAGCTATATCTAAATCTCAACCGATTTTCTCGAAACTTGGCACAAATCATTCTGGACCTAATTGAGTACTCTGTGCCAAATTTCGTGCCAATTGAGAGATATAGAGAGATTTTGGTGCCCCATTTACCTTAAATCGGACGAAAATATATATGGGAGCTATATCTAAATCTGAACCGATTTTTCCCAATTTCAATAGAGTTCGTCCTTGGGCCAAATAACTGACTTGTGCCAAATTTCATCCACTTCGGATCATAAATGCGACCTGTACTTTGTTTACAATTTAACATCTACAGACGAACAGACGGACGGACATGCATAAATCGACTCAGAAAGTGATTCTATGCATATTCTCAAAAGGAACCATGTGTCTATCTCGTTTCCTTTTGCCTGTTACAAACATATGCACAAAGACATAACACCCTGTACCACAGTGTGGTGAAGGGTATAAAAAGGGATTATATAAACAAAAATAAAAAATTCAGAAATTTTTAATGGATAATTATACCCTCAGATTTATCGCTATTGAGGGTGTATACACTTTAACACGGTGAAAATGTGGCTAATCGAAATATTGGTTCTAGACCCCAAGTTTCTTTGGACCAAATCCGTTTCAAAAAATTTAGATTTCATCCAAACTTTGCCCGTCTTATTACTTCTTCCAATTTTAGTTCAATTTCGAAAATGGGGAATATCGGTCCACTTCTTCTGGAACCTCCAAACAGGGGCTAGGTCTAAATGCGGGTAATAGTTCATTATCGAATCTTACGTTCTACTTGTTTATCTCGATATCATATTACCTGCGGAGGATCAGAGACTTAAAACGCGGAACAACTCAGATAACCATCTTAATATAAAAAAGGGGGTTATATGGTGACTACCCCAAAATGGGGCGAATATTAATAATTTTTGGTAGGGAGATTTGGTACCATATACGACTACAAAATACTAATTTGCAGCAAATTCGGTTGAAAAACGCGCTCAAGGACCCCAAAATACCGAAGATTGGGGGTACCCTTATATGGGGGCTATCCGAAAAAAAATTGACCTATATTCATATTTTTTTGAAAAAATTTGGAACGCATTAAGAACTCAAAATACTAAATTGCAGCTAATTCGGCGGAAAAATACGTTAAAAACCCCCAAAATACTGAAAATTAGGAGGTACCGTTATATGGGGGCTACTAGAAAAAGTGGACCTATATTTATAATTTTTTTGGAGACATTTAGTACCCAATAAAAACCCATAGTAGTAAATTTTAGCGAATTCGGTTGAAAAATACGCGCAAGAACCCCAAAGTACCCTTATATGGGGGCTATCACAAAAAGTGGACCGATGTTTATAATTTTTTGTATAGATATTTGGCACTAAATAAGAACCCAATGTACCAAATTTCAGCGAATTCGGTTGAAAAACGCACTCAAGATCCCCACATGTCAAAAAATTGGGGGGTACCTTTATATGGGGGCTATCCGAAAAAATGATCCTATATTTATAATTTTTGGAGCGGAGATTTGCTACCCAATAAGATCTCAAAATACCAAATTTCAGCGAATTCCGTTGAAAAACGAGATCAAGAACCTCAAAATACCGAAAATTGGGGGGTACCCTTATATGGGAGATATGCCTAAACGTGGACCTATATATCCCATCTTCGAACTTGCCTGCACACAAAAGACGACTCTATGCAAAATTTTGGCGATCTATCTCAATTCGTTTAGACGCTAGAGTGATTACAACAGACGGACAGACGGACATGCTTAAATCGTCATAGAATTTTACTCTGATCAAGAATATATATACTTTATAGGGCCGAAAATGATTATTTCGATGCGTTACAAACGGAAAAACAAAACTAATCCTCCATACTATGGTGGAGGGTATAAAAACGGCAATTTTTTTATGAAGCCAAATAGTCGGAATATTTTGAAAATATCCTGAAAAAATAAAAATGCTAAAAAAGATGCTAGGTGCTAGATCAATTTTTTGGTGCTAAATGAGTTTAAAAAGTGCTAAATCTAGCACTAAAAGTGCTAAATTGGCAACACTGCTCCCATACATATTTTCGTTCGATTTTAGGTAAATAGTGCACCAAAGTCCCTTTATATCATTCGATTTGGACGAAATTTGGCATATCATAATAAATTGTGTCTAGAATGATGTGTAGTAAGTTTCGAGAAAATCGGTTCAGATTTAGATATATACTTTCGTCCGACTTTATGTATATGGTCCACCAAAGTCCCTATATAATTTTCGATCTGCACGGAATTTTGGTATATCGTACTGAATGAAGTCTAGAGTGATGTGTGTTAAGTTTCGTGAAAATCGGTTCAGATTTAGACATAACTCCCATATACATTTTCGTCCGATTTTATTATTATTTATTTTTTCGATTTGTACAAAATTTGGCAAAGCGGACTGAATTGAGTCTAGAATGATGTGTGTTAAGTTTCGGAAAAATCGATTGAGACTTCGATGTAGCTTCCGCATATACATATATATTTGTCCGATTTTATATAAACGGTGCACCAAACTTCTAATGTTTTTCCGATTAACACGAAATTTTGCACAAAATATCACATTGTGACTTGAATGGTGTTATTGCGTTTTTTTGAAATAGGCACAGATGCAGCCGTAGCTTCCATATGTATTTCGAACGGGAGTCTGATTGAAATTAAATTTTTAACCAGAAATTTGTCCCAAGGTACGCAGACGACTCTAAATCTACCGGAATAAAATTACATTTTTCATAGGTTACAGAAATACATGGGTATGTTCCTGCGATATATATGTACAATATACCCAATGTGGTGAAGGGTATCATATAGTCGGCCCAGTCTCACTTTACTTCTTTCCTTACTTTTTATACCCTTCACCACACTGTGGTACAGGGTATTATGTCTTTGTGCATATGTTTGTAACAGGCAAAAGGAAACGAGATAGACACATGGTTCCTTTTGAGAATATGCATAGAATCACTTTCTGAGTCGATTTATGCATGTCCGTCTGTCTGTCTGTAGATGTTAAATTGTAAACAAAGTACAGGTCGCATTTATAACCCGATTTGGCTGAAATTCGGTACAAGTCACTTAGTTGGCCCAAGGACGAACCCTATTGAAATTGGGAAAAGTCTGTTCAGATTTAGATATAGCTCCCATATATATTTTCGTCCGATTTTAAGTAAATGGGCCACCAAAGTCCCTCTATATCTTTCGATTTGCATGACATTTTGCACAAAACACTATATTAGGTCCGGAATGTTGTGTGCCAAGTTTCGAAAAAATTTGTTCAGATTTAGATATAGCTCCCATATTTAGTTCCGTCCGATTTAAGGTAAATGGGGTACCAAAGTCCCTCTATATCTTTCGAGTTGCATTAAATGTGGCACAGAGTACTGAATTAGGTAGAATGTTGTGTGCCAAGTTTCGAGAAAATCGGTTCAGATTTAGATATAGCTCCTATATATAGTTTCGTCCGATTTAAGGTAAATGGTGCACCAATGTCCATAACTATTTTTCGATTTGCACGAAATTTGGTACAGCGTACTGAATTAAGCCTAGAATGATATGTGCTAAGTTTTGCGAAAATCGGTCTAGATTTAGATATATCTCCCGCATATATCCGGATATATATAAATGGGGCACCAAAGTCCCTACATATCTTTCGATTTGCACGAAATTTGGCATAGGGCACTGAATTGGGTCCAGAATGATGTGTGCTAAGTTTCGTGAAAAACGGTTCAGATTTAGATATAGCTCCAATATATATTTTCGTCCGATTTAATGTAAATTGTGCACTAAAGAACCAAAGATTGGCCGACCCGCACACAATTTTGTACAATGTACTGAAGTTACTATAACCTTGTGTGTGTCAAGTTTTCTTGAACTTGGTTCAGATTTGCATATAGCTCCTATATATACTTTCGTCCGATTTTAAGTAAATGGTGTACTAAAGACCAATAGCTAGGCCGATTGGCAAAACTTACTGAAATTTGTATAAATTCATGTTGATTGTAAACCAAATAATCAATTGGTGCTTGATTGATATTACATTTTAAACAGTGATGTATACCAAATAGCGTGCGTAAAGTTAGCTTAAAGTCTATTTAAAAAGTATGAAATCAATGTTCCTTCGAAAAGACGACATCTGTTAGGGCCCCCTGGGCCGCCCCCTGCGTTCGTCTCTGCTTCATACTATGTTTTTCTCTTTGCTTAATTTTTAATTTTATAATTTTCGTAGGGAGATTTAACATCAAATATGAAAACAAAAACCAAATTATTACGACGGGTTTAAAAATGAGCTATATAGGTCCTAATTTAAGAATATCTTTCGATTTGCGGTAATTGAAATGTTTTTCGTCAAAGATAATATGGTAACCTTAATACCTATTTCGGTATTTCTTACCAGAGGAAATTAGTAATGCTGCCTTATAAATTGCAGTATATTAAGATTTTAAGTATATGATGCATCCTACCATGCGTTATCAATATCGGTCTACGTTTGGCGGTTTCGAGATTTTATTAAAAATTCTTATTAAATGGGAATTGTTCATTGCATTGTGGTCCACAACATTCGTTTAATAAGATATACAGTGCCGGTCACATTTTAGCACACATCTGATTCACCCTCGAATCGTTTGTATAAAAATAAAGATGCGAATGACCCAGAATAGAATAACTATAGAAAACTTGGAAATTCACTTGAAGGACACCTTGGACTTCGAAAGGCTTCGAGGAAGAAAACCAGTGTATTTTTGCATTATGTGAGGAAATGTAAATTTGTAATAACATTTGATATATCAAATCAGTTGTTTGAGTAGAACAAAGAAGAATTTTATCGAACAAATATCAGTCTAAACTAAATAACCATGGATATAATGGTATACATCTATATCACACAGCTAAGATTGCCAATTTAAATAGATTTTACAAAATTTTCTTAAACTTTTTACTCTGAAAATGATTTTTCAGATTTACTTTGTTAACTCGACTTATATAATGTTTAATGTCATATATCACATATTTGTCTCTTGTTTGCAGGCTGGTAGTTCGAAGATGAGCTATATCGATCCAACACCCCCAATTTTCCCATACTTTGATGTTCTTGAGCGCATTTTTCAAAAGAATTCGCTGACATTTGGTACAATGGGCTCTTATTGGGTACAAAATATTTAAGCCTAGACCCTATATAAAACCAGTAAGGAAATGAGTAAAGTCGGACTGATGATTTTTGTGTCTTTCTGGAACCTATGCTAAATTTCATTTCATTTAGACAAGTTTAGAGTCGTTTGCGCACAGTGGAACAGATTTGGTAAATCGATTTAAAGCAAACTTGACACACGCTATTCGGTATGCTGCACTGTTTAAAATTTAATCTCAATCAGACATCTATTGAATATTTGATGTACAATAAACATAAATAAGTCGATATATATATGCAAGCTACGATATATCTATACCTGAAGCGATTTGAAGCAAACTTGCCAGAGATTAATTTATATTAATTTCAGTACGTTGTGTCAATCGGCCTAATCTAATCCGATTTCCAAGAAACTTAGCACACATCATTCTAGACCTAAAATTTCGTTCAAATCGAAAGATATATTGGGACTTTGGTGCAACATTTACCTAAAATCGGGCGAAACTCTATATGGGAGCTATATCTAAAACTGAACCGATTTTCACGAAACTTAACACACGTCATTCTATACTTAATTAAATATGCTATGCCAAAATTCGTGCAAATCAAATTATTTTCTGGGACTTTGGTGGACTATTTACCTAAATTCGGGCGAAACTATATATGGGGCCTATATCTAAATCTGAACCGATTTTCACGAAACTTAACACACATCATTATAGACCTAACACAGTGGGCTATACCAAATTTCGTGCAAATCGAAAGGTATATAGGGTCTTTGGTACCCAATTTATCTTAAATCGGACAAAAATATATATGGGAGCTATATCTTAATCTGAATCGATTTTTCCCAATTTCAATAGGGTTCGTCTATGGGCCAAAAAAATGAGCTGTGCTAAATTTCATCCAATTCGGATCATAAATGCGACCTGTACTTTGTTTAAAATTTAACATGGACAGACGGACGGATGGACGGACATGCATAAATCGACTCAGAATGTGATTCTATGCATATTCTCAAAAGGAGCCATGGTCTATCTCGATTATTTTTGCCTGTTACAAACATATGCACAAAGACATAATATCCGGTACCACAGTGTGGTGAAGGGTATAAACAAAAGTCGGACGGGGCCGACTATATGATACCCTTCACCAGAAGTACATACAAGAGATAGAATAGATACAGCATATTTTGAGGAATCGGATGAAATTAACTGTGAGTAGTACTGTGAGTAGATATTTGAACAGAATAAAACAACCCATACACATACTCATTCCAATCTGAAACTTATGAAAAATGGAATGTTAATCAATTGCATGTAATCGAGCAATAAATGTATTAATGGACCTATTTGAGCATCTACCATTTGGTGTGCTGCAACACAGTGCGCCATCCAAAATTTATCGCGTCACAAAATTCAATATACGTTATATTAGGTCTGATTTGGTTCGTTGTGCACTAATTCGTCCGATTATATGTAAATGGTGCACCAAATTCCCAATATTAGTTCGATTGAGACAAAATTTTGTCCAGGGTAAATTAGATCCAAATTAATGTATGCGAAGTTTTGTCGGAATCGGTTTAGATTTAGGTATAGCTCCCATATATAGTTTCGTCCGATTTTATAAAAATGGAGCACCAAAAAGTTAAATTAAGGCCGTTTAGCACAAAGTTTTGCACATCGTATTGAATTAGTTCCAAATTTATGTATGGAAATTTTTCTTGAAATCCTTGCATTTTAGGTATATAGTGTATATAGCGGCAATATTACTGATAAAATATAGAGGAATATTTTGCTATACAACTTTAACCCAAATCATAATTAGAACCCAATATACCGAACTTCGTCCAATTCGAAATCTGGTTCAAAATACTTAAGATATAGACTTTTGGGTGATACTGCTAATGCCGAAAATAGGTGCATCGTTATGTGCCAAACATCATCAGATCGAGTTCTGATTCATTCCACTAACTCCCATAGGTGCATACAGATTTTATGCAACATGTCAGCAACAATGCTCAATAGATTTATAAGTTATTAGTGATTTCTACCACTGTGCAGCGTACCAAATTGGCGTAAATAAAACTTTATCGACATCGGTTCAGATTTAGGTATAGCTCCCATTTGATGCAAAGGGGTATTGTTGAAATTGGTTTATATTAACATATAGTTCCCATATATGTTTGCTTCCTCTGCATCAAATACCCAAACCTTTTACAATTGAGAAGAAATTTAAGTTTGGTTTAAATCTTGTGGTAATGTAATCGTAAATAAAACATATATAAATATTTTTTTTTCATCTATATATATATAACCAGTGAGCGGAGTAGTATAGTCGGACGGGGCCGACGATACGATACCCTACACAACTTCCTGAGGATATTTATTCCGAGTCTGAGTAATATTTTGTGATATTTGCCCCCTCTAGTCCGATTAGAGGTCAACAACACCTCTTCCTTACTTTTTCGAATATTCAGTACAGTCCTTCTAATTACTTGTCCAGATTACCTTCACGGTGGGTTGTGTTGTGATTTTCGGATTATACTCGACTCGAAAACACACAAAAAATTAAGTTTTTGGTTCATTTCATCCCAAAATATTAATCTGATCATCACCGAAAATTATAGGCGTTGTTCTTGACCATAACTGGAATTTCATGAAAAATTTTAAAGCCATCAGCGCGATATTTCCCCTCTAATGTGGTAATGGGTTACTAAATAATATCTGAATACGTAAGCACCTGTAAATATTTGACTGTAACTCCCACATCTGAGTAGATACATCACTATATTTGGTATCAATTTAAAGGCCAACCACTCCTCTTGGATATGCTATCAACTCCTCGGGTCTACATCCTCCAGGAGTAAATATATATTCCATAGAATACAAATTTTTGTCATTTTTCACACAAAAGTCAGGGTCCATTTGACCCGCTAAATATTGACCGATATTTATCAAAACATGCACGCTCATTCTCTGGCCCGATCCCCTTCTCCATGCAAAAATTCGCGGTGTTTGGGCCATAATTGCGGCCTCTGGAGCGACCAGAAAAACCGAAAAAAATAATGTTTTTGGTCCATTTCATCCCCTAAATATTAACCGATCTTTTCCAAAAACAATAGGGGTCTTCATTGGCCAGAACCCATCCTACATGCAAAATTTCGTGAAGATTGGTCCATAACTGTGGCATGTATCGTGTTTACAAATTATAATAGACAGACGGACGGACACACATGTCTAGATCGACTCAGCTAGTCGAGATATGACGATCGGTATACTTAAAGGTGGGTCTAGGACCAATATTTCGCGACGTTACAAACATTTGGGACTGCACAAAGCTATAATACTCTGACAACATAGTTGTGTAGGGTATAAAAATGAATTTCTGTTTGTTAGTTTGTTTGATCAGTGTTAGCTATAGACTCCTAAACTACTGAACGGATTTTTCATGAAATTTTCACACTAAATTTTTGAGTACATTTGTGGTAACATAGGGTACTTAATTTTTGGATAGGGGCGGGGGAACCGATTGCCGCCATAGAAATTGGCCCCTAATTTTGATCACCACACTGTGGTACAGGGTATTATGTATTTGTGCATATGTTTGTAACAGGCAAAAGGAAACGAGATAGACCCATAGTTCCTTTTGATAATATGCATAGAATCACGTTCTGAGTCGATTTATGCATGTCCGTCCGTCCGCCTGTCCGTCTGTTGGTGTTAAATTGTAAACAAAGTACAGCTCGCATTTATAATCCGATTTGGATGAAATTTGGCACAGCTCATTTGTTTGGCCCAAGGACGAACCCTATTGAAATTGGGAAAAATCGGTTGAGATTTAGATATAGGTCCCATATATATTTTCGTCCGAGTTAAAGTGAATTGTGTACCAAAGACCCTATATATCTGTCGATTTGCACGACATTTAGTATAACGTACCGAATTGAGCCTAGAACGATGTCTGCCAAGTTTCGTCAAAATCGGTCCAGATTCATATATAGCTCCCATATATATTGTTTCGTCCGATTTCATGTAAATGGTGCACCAAAGTCCCTATATATCCTTCCATTTTCACGAAATTTGGCACTAAATCACTGAAATTTGGTACTGAATTGAGCCTTGAGTGATGTCCGCCAAGTTTCGAGAAAATCGGTCCAGACTTAGATATAGCTCCAATATATAGTTTCGTCCGATTTGATGTAAATCATGCACCAAAGTCCCTATATATCTTTCGATTTGCACGAAATTTGGTATAACGTATTGAAATGAGCGTAGATTGGTGTGTGCCAAGTTTCGAGTAAATCGGTCCAGATTTAGATATAGCTCCCATATATAGTTTCGTCCGATTTCATGTAAGTGGTGCACCAAAGTCCCTATATATCTTTCGATTTGCACCTAATTTGGCGTAACGTACCTAATTTGGCATAAGTCCCTATATATCCTTCGATTTTCAAGAAAGTTTAGATATAGCTCCCATTTATATTTTCGTCCGATTTAATGTAAATTTAGTCCAAAATGATGGTTACCAAGTTTCGTGAAAATCGGTGGAGATTTAGATATAGCTCCCTTTTATTATAGATTGATTTTAAGTAATTGACGCACCAAGGAACCAATAGGCTGGTAGGAACAAAACGTACTAAAATTAGTATAACCTAATCTGTGACAAGTTTCGTTGAAATCGCTTCATATTTGGATATAGCTTCCATATATATTTTCGCACCATTTTAAGTAAATTGGGCATCAAACTCCTCATGTTAGTCAGATTGACATCAAATTTTGCACAACGTACAAAATTGAGCAAAGAAATGTTGCGTTTCCTAGAAGTACAGGCACAGTCCATCGGATGACCTATTTATATTTGTTTGAAGTCGATTTACATACTTTTGTCCCATTGTAACAAACGAATGATATGTTTAGTGAGAGATCTAGCAAGATTCACATTTAGATAAATATCATCAGCGGTTTAATATACCCATAGTGGTGAAGGGTATCATATAGTCGGCCCGTCCGACTTTACTACTTTCCTTACTGGTTTTTTTATGTTTTAAACCTTTTGAGTCCCGAACATTTTTCCGTGACTATAGAACTATTTTCTGTGAACAGATTTAATGCAACTATCCTAAATAGGATATGAGCAAAATTTGACGTCTCTACATCTTTGCATTTGGACTGTATACACAAATTGGTACTGTACACATTTTGCACTCATCCATATATTGAACCAGTAAGGAAAGTAGTAAAGTCGGACTGGGCCGACTATATAATACCCTTCGCCACTTTGGATATATTCTACATATCGTCAACTAAAATGCAGAAAGGCGTAACTAACAAAAGCATAATTTTGTTTTGTGTAGGCTTCTCCTACACAATTTTGTAATTGTGTAGGAGAAGCAAAAAACTGTTTTGAATGAAAACTATAAACATGTCACGTGAAATGAAAAATACGACCGGCAGGGTGATATTGCATATGACGAATAATAGACTATAATTTTTTAACAAATTTAGTTATTTAGTTTAGCGGCAGTCATAACAATTAAGTAAAAGCGTGAATTTTTTGTTAGTTACGCCTTTTTTGCATTTATCAAATAAACCCACTTGTAGTTACGTCTTTTTGTTTTTTGTTAATAGAAGCTCCTTTTTTGACCGCAGACGTGTAAAACTTTGTCAACACATGTAGTTTATTGACATTCACAATATTCATTCAAAAAGTCAATTTTCAATTTTTTGTTAGTTACGCCTTTTTGCATTTTAGCTAACGATATGCCTCCTAACATACTCCGCCTTTTCGAAAGAACATTGACATGGTATAATATATC